>NC_141173.1:52817500-53072500 GCF_055505025.1 Bos grunniens
AAGTAATTCAGCCCTTTATCACATATAGTGAAATAATTTAATATTCTCAAATTCATACCTCCTGATATTTTAAAGCCCCAAACTTTCTCTTATTATTTCACAGACCAACAAATTGGGCTTAATAATTTCCAAGATGATCTAGCTCAGGAAGATAGTGTTCCCATCAAATTTTCTCTAGGATGTTTACACGAAAGTATGATATGATAATAGTAATTCTAATGATGGTGCAGTCTGCCTGAAAAATATTTGGTTTGCATCAGTTACAAAGAAATATAAAATAGACTTTTCCTAGACGCACGTAAAGTGTATAGATTTTAGCTAACCAATAATAATCAATGCAGAATCATAGACTGCTAAATAGGCTGTGACAATTCCACTGCTCTGCCCTGCCGTGTTGTAAAGCCCCTCGAGGTCAAGCAGGAGAAGAGTCTTTCTCCTTCATTTCTTGGCCTCCAGGCTGAGAATGCTACCTCAAGTGCCAATTTGTGATTATTGTGATGGTGGTGTTCTGAGACATAGACTAATACCTTGGGAATTGGACAGAGATCAAACAATTCACTTCTCCCTGGGTAGCAAGCTGACACTGGATGATGATAACTTTTAGCCACGACCAACATGTTCTAAGTTATACCAATAGCCAGACGTAAAACACCGATTCATCTATTCATGCCTGAAATGTTATATTGATAGTACCTTCTGGGATAGGATAGGAAAGATTGTGATTTTTATTTACCACTATAAATGGATGAAATGCATTAGAAATTTAGTGCTTTCTAACTTTTTCACTCAATGGTAAGAGATGCTAACCAAAAATGCAAATATTCATATATAAAATTGTCTATGTTTAACCAGTAGTATGTAAGAGGCATGTATAAAAACATCTGCTTGTAAGGTTCCATTTTCTATGATGGTGATAGTGATGATTTCTTAATTTGATAAAATTGAAATATATCATAGTGTGCTATAAAACTATACATATATATATAATTTTAAAATTTTAGATACATAATCACTTACAAAATGTGAGAATATATGAAAATTTTACATAGTACTCTGTGTATGTGATTTATTATATATTGTGCTGAACCTGATTGTTGTATTTATTTAATACTATATATTTTAAGCATAAGATCAATATATAATACTAAGTATGATGATAAAGAGTAAAATTGAATAGCAAGTAATAGCTAATTCTTCATGAAAAATCCAACAGACTTATTATCTTGGTTTCATTTATCAAGAAGTCAACTGAGAAAGATTAATTCATTCAGATCTTAACAACTACAGAGCAGTGGGTGCAGGACCTGAATTTAGAGATATTTAACTATCAAAATTCTCTTATTCTTTCTTATGCCATTGGTTTTTAGATGTTTAAGTGCAACAGAACCCTTTGGAGTATTTCCTGAAACATGCATTGCAGACCTCCTACCCCGTTTCTGATTCAGGACATCTTGGTTGGAGCCCAAGAATGTGCATTTCGAACAAGTTCTCACATGATGCTTCTGCTGGTTCAGAAAGAGTGCTTTCAGAATCACTATGCTGTGTGGCGGTGCCTCTCAGACACAGAAGGAGAAAAGAGAAAGCAGGCTCACTTCATCACTACCTCACAGGAAGGTGGCTGGTCTTTAAAAAACAGTCCCAACAGTCACAATGTCTTAATCAAGGTCCTGGCTCCTACTTGCAACATGTGTGTCCCTCTTTTTATCTCAATATTCTCCCCTGTAAAATGGAGATAAGAACAGCTCCAATCTCCTAGGGTAGTTGTGAGACCTAGGATCAATATGCATAAGATACTTAGAAATGTGTCTGGTATATAGTATATACTCAACAAGTGATATCACAACTCACCAAATTGTTTACAATTTCTGAGGGCTAACATTTAAAAAAATATCGATTTACACAGTTGTCATTTTCTGACAAAAGACACACAAATAAATTGACAGAGATGAAAATTTCTGAATCTAAATTAAGGAAAAAATCTATGATTTCTTGTATAACAGTGGCTAAAATTTTGAAGTTAAGTTTTGTAAAGACACAGACTGTATTTCAAGTAGGTGATTCTTGTATTGATCTTCCATAAATCCTGATAGCATAACATAACTGTAAGTCATAAATCAGTGAAGAGATTTCTGACGAGATTCAGGATAATAGGTCCTAGGCACTTTGCTTTAAGATGGTTTAACTTCTATGAGGTGCAAACTCAAAAAGTTTAAATGAATAGAAAGTAAACATACCTATTAAACTCTGAAATATCAGGTTCAATTTGTCATACAGACTTGTCAAAAAGTGCTAGATCATAGTTGACTCACCACTGAATCTTCTAACAATCAAGGTGTTTGTTGGCTAAAATTCTAGTATATGAGAAATCAATACCACACTGTTTAACAAATTTAAAAACCAAATTATTTTTCACAGAGGAAAAGAGTCAGTTCACTTATGTGTGTGAGTAGCATGGACCATTTAATATATAATCAGACAAAAAGAAAGAGGTAAAGAGACCATGAGAGAGAGAGAGACTTTACCTATGGAAAATTATTACTAGTCTTCTTTCAATTAGAAGAAAACACAGATATTATGACAAACAAAAATATCAGCATGAGAAAGTAATAACAAATTAATCTGGTAAAATAGACAGATTTAGAACATTAAAACACAAACAAGACTCTTTTAGAGATAGCCAGTAGCATTGAAAGCAGCATTTGATTGCTAAAGAGAAATCTTATTCTTACTTTGGCAAACTTCAAGAAGGGCTTTCTTCCCCAGTGACAGATCAAATTCTCATAGTTCAGCTATCTGTAAGAACAAACCTACTTTTCTTCCAAAGTCATTTCTACAGTAATTCAGAATCTGAATATATTTTATTACTCAATGAATTAAAATTAACGCTAATCTTACAAATTTTTCAAAACCTAAGCACTTCAAATTCTATAGATGTGTATAAATCCATAAAACTTAATGTAGCTTCTACTTTTATAGAATATAAGCTCTATAAGTGTTGTTCCTCCTTTGGTTTAGACCACCAGTAAACTGTTCTCAGGAAGAGGGTAGATTATAAATTACTAACTTGTTCCTGTGAGAAAAACTGGGGTCATTTTTACCTTATAATACTTTAATGTTTGTGCTGTCTTTTATAGACATCATCTTCATTAGGATTTATGGTATCTGAAACTCTGAAATGTCCCAGGAGTAGGAATGGAAGTTCTGAGGGCTTTTCTATGCTTCCTGTTGCTAAGGTAACCACATCCTTGATACCAATGTGTTCAACATGTCACTCTCATTTTGTGTCTGGCTCTCAGAGAGCCAGCCCTGGTGCATGGCATCAAAGAAATACAAGAAATAAAAACAAGACAAAAGACATATGGAACTGTTTCATCTTTAAGATAGCTTTTTTAAAATAATAAACTCTCTCAAGTTAGTGCTGAAATTCTTAAATTCCTACATTGGGTTAATAAAGGTATTTAATGATAAATTAAGAACTAGTGTACAGTATATGAGTCTTCAATAGATAAGAGTTTTAAACACTGCCAGGAAATTTTTAAAAAAGTTTATACATGATCAACTGTAGAATAACACTCACACATATACCAAAGCAAAGGAATATTGAATCAGTGTGTGAACTACTCAATAAACTCAATGAACTGTTATAAAAGGTTATTTTAACATTAAATATACTCATTATAAAGGTCTAAATATCAAAGTCAGTTCTACCATCAAAACTTTGATCAACATAAAACATATTAAAGGCAGTTTATTTTTATGTGTTAAATATGAAATGATCTATTAATATTTGATCACTATTTAAAGCAAAACTTTTTCTACATTCTGGCCCCTTTTAAAATGAAATATATTTCATTTTAGCTTAGTAAAAGAGCATATTTCAGCAATTTTTAAATCATCATTTATATACCATGAAAAACTAGAGATATGTTCTTAAGTCTCCAATTAAAATTTAAGCAAATGACCTTTGTGCACCTTTCTGTTACATAAATTTGATGGCATAGCATACATTGCAAGAGATAACCAAAGATAATTAAGAAACACCAATCTTTTTCTTGAATGTTAGTCTATGCCTGCCTTTATCATTCCTGCTTTCAATTTTCAAGTTTTCACAATAAAATAAAATTTTAAGGTTTATCTCTGTCTCTATGCAGAGGTCAGAAACACAGCAACTCTTTTGATTTAGAATAATGTCCAGGGCACAGCATGAACAGTGACCTAGCTTCCATCCTTCTCTTCTTTTGTAAGTTCCTGTCTCCCCAACAACCCATCAGCATCTGATAACTCCTTCCAGTCACTGCCTACACAGATTGAGTCAAAGCTTAAATTGCTGAGTATTAAGCATAGAAAGGGCTTCAGTGTCACCCAGCAATGTTAATATATGGACAAATGGTCAAAGACTGAATTGCATTATAGAGGACACTTCTTAATATAATATAAATATTGTATCATCATTTTAGCATCTAGGTCAGCTACCACTGATGTTACATTTTTTTTCTTTAAAAAACAAAGATTATTGAATAGCTCATGGCATAACAGTTCTAATCAAAATGGTTTTTAAAATACTGGAACAAAAGTATTAAAAAAAAAAACAAACCCTAAATTGTGACCAATAGGTGCCAGGCCTATTGAACAGCATGGACAAAAGTGTACATAATCTCAAACTGAGAAGAAAATATTGATTTTCTTTATACCATGCATATATCTCATCTGTTTTTATAATCAGAGACTATTAACAGCTACTATTAGGGAGCGTGAAAAATGAAGTTGATGAGTTTCAATGAAATTTTAGGAAAAGTGAGACTGGTATTAGTCATGGATTTTCAGACAGTGTCTAAGGTTATTTTTAAACAAAGGTAATATATTTTCTTTATAAACTTGTAAAGATAATTTTATTCTGTTATAGATAAGTTGGGCTTCCCAGGTGGCCGTAGTGGTAAAGAACCTGCCTGCCAAGCAGGAGATGTAAGAGACACTGGTTTGATCCCTGGGTTGGGAAGAGCCCCAGGAGGAGGGCATGACAACCCACTCCAGTATTCTTTCTTGGACAATCCCACTGACAGAAGAGTCTGGTGATCTACAGTCTATTGGGTCGCAAAGAGTCAGACACAACTGAAGCATCTTAGCATGTACACATGCATAGATAACTGGTAAAGAAAATATTGTGAAAAATTGGAGGTTTATTAATCGCTTTTATGCATCTCACGATATGGCCCAATTTCACATTATTCAAGTAAAAGTCCCAGTAAAATTCAACGAAGAGGACACTTCTGTCTTTAGCTAAAACTGAAGAAAAGAGATCTGATTACCTAATGATGGAAACAACCCAAAAAATGGACAAAAGGTAAAGGTTTTGAACACACTGGCTATCAAGTACTGATGGGCAGTGATCCCTGACAAACTGAAAACAAATGAGGTCCATGCTAAGGTTACCTCCAATTTAAAGCTTTGAGAGAGATATTAGGTAGCAATACAGAACCTGAAAGAACCCTTGATGTGAATATCAGAGTTGGGAGTCTGAAGAGAACAAGACAAATTTGCAGGAAAGTGTATCAAAGATGAGAAAGATGCATACAAAGAAAACACCAGAGATCTGGTGGAATACTTAACTGAGTACTAAGAAGGACATGGAAATTAAGAAAATATCCAAGGGTCAATAAAGAAGCACCCTAAAAAATTAGAAGAAACAATACTTGTGATCATTCAAGACCATGAGTTTACCTATGATCTCCCCTCAGCCTAGAAAAATTTCATAATAAATGGGTACAGGGTGGCTCACATGAGGGTTTTGTCTAAGTTAATCTAGCTCTAGATTAAAAGAAAAAAAGTGTTTCTGGTCCCACTTAAAAACACCTTTAAAATAAAGATGAAATTTTTCTTAATACTTAAATAAGCACAAAAATATTCCTAAAATATAAAAATATTCAGCATTCAAAAAGGTGAATTTTTACAATTTATAATCAAATAAAGTGTCCAACTCTGTGTGACCCCATAGACGGCAGCCCACCAGGCTCCCCCGTCCATGGGATTCTCCAGGCAAGAACACTGGAGTGGGTTGCCATTTCCTTTTCCAATTCATGAAAGTGAAAAGTGAAAGTGAAGTCGCTCAGTCGTGTCCGACTCCTAGCAACCCCATGGACTCCAGCCCAGCAGGACCCTCCGTCCATGTGATTTTCCAGGCAAGAGTACTGGAGTGGGTTGCCATTGCCTTCTCCAAATGATAAGAAAGAAATCAACCAATTAAAACTGATGTTTATAATAGCCAGGACATGGAAGCAACCTAGATGTCCATCAGCAGATGAATGGATAAGAAAGCTGTGGTACATATACACAATGGAGTATTACTCAGCCATTAAAAAGAATACATTTGAATCAGTTCTAATGAGGTGGATGAAACTGGAGCCTATTATACAGAGTGAAGTAAGCCAGAAAGAAAAACACCAATACAGTATACTAACGCATATATATGGAATTTAGAAAGATGGTAACAATAAGCCTGTATACGAGACAGCAAAAGAGACACAGATGTATAGAACAGTCTTTTGGACTCTGTGGGAGAGGGAGAGGGTGGGATGATTTGGGAGAATGGCATTGAAACATGTATAATATCATATATGAAACGAGTCGCCAGTCCAGGTCCAATGCACGATATTGGATGCTTGGGGCTGGTGCACTGGGATGACCCAGAGGGATGGTATGGGGAGGGAGGAGGGAGGAGGGTTCAGGATGGGGAACATGTGTATACCTGTAGTGGATTCATGTTGATATATGGCAAAACCAATACAATATTGTAAAGTTAAAAAAATTTTTTAAAAAACTGATGCGGAATTGATGTTAGAAATAGCAAACACAGTTAGTAAAATAATCATTATAACTTTATTCCATATGTTTAAAGAGTTAAGTAGAGAGGTAGAGAATATATAAAACACCCAAATCAAGCTTCTAGATATGAAAACTCTAATGTTTGAAATGAAAAATACACTAGATGAGATTACCTGTGGATTATACACTGCAAAAAAAAGAAAAAAAAATACTGACCTTGAAAACATTGGAAAAGAAACTGTCCAAAATGAAGCACACAGAATAATAATTTTAAATTTAAAAAGTTCAATGTTTCTAGACTGTCATAACTCAGTGGTTTTTAGTATATTCATAGGTGGTGGTGGTTTAGTTGCTCAGTCATGTCCAACTCTTGCTAGACCATGCCAGGCTCCTCTGTCCATTGGATTCTTCAAGCAAGAAAACTGAAATGGGTTGCCATTTCCTTCTCCAGGGAATCTTCCTGACCCAGGAATCGAACCTGGGTCTCCTACATTGCAGGCAGATTCTTTATTGAGATGAATACTGAAAACCATTGGATCATCTAATTTATTGAATTCTGTGGCATATGAATTATAACTAGATACAGCTCTTTAAAAAAATATAAGCTGTGACAACTTCAAGGGACCTAAGATATATGTGTGGAGTCCCCAGAAGAGATAAGGGGGATGGAGGACAGAAAAAAAAAATGTAGAATAATGAACAAAAGTTTTCCAAAGTTTGTAAGAAGTTTAAATAGAGCAATCCAATAAGCTCTAAAAATTACAAGTACAAAAATAAAGTGACATCAAGACATATCATCACCAAATTGCTCAAAATTAGAGATTAGAGGAAAATCTTAGAAGCAGTCGGAGTTAAAGAGACATGGAGATACATAGAGAGAAAAATAAAAGCAGACTTCTTATCAAAAACAATGTAGGCAAGAATCACTGCAGTTCAGTCACTCAGTCGTGTCTGACTCTGCAACCCCATTGACTGCAGCATGTCAGGCTTCCCTGTCCATCACCAACTCCTGGAGCTTACTCAAACTCATGTGCGTCAAGGTGATGATACCAACCAACCATCTCATCCTCTGTCAGTCCCCTTCTCCTCTAGCTTTCAATCTTTCCCAGTATCAGGGTTTTTTCTAAGGAGTTAGTTCTTCGCATCAGGTGACCAAAATATTTGAGTTTCAGCTTCAACATTAGTCCTTCCGATGAATATCCGGATGGATTTCCTTTAGAATTGACTGGTTGGGTCTCCTTGCAGTCCAAGGCACTCTCAAGAGTCTTCTCCAACACCACAGTTCAAAAGCATCAATTCTTCGACCCTCTTTCTTTATAGTCCAACTCTCACATCCATACATGACTACTGGAAAAACCATAGCTTTGACTAGACAGACCTTTGTTGGCAAAGTAATGTCTCTGCTTTTTAATATGCTGTCTGGATTGGTCCTAGCTTTTCTTCCAAGGAGCAAGCAGCTTTTAATTTCATGGCTGCAGTCAATATCTACAGTGACTTTGGAGCCCCCAAATATAAAATTTCTCACTGTTTCCACTGTTTCCTTATCTATTTGCCATAAAGTGATGGGACCAGATGCCATCTTAGTTTTCTGAATGCTGAGTTTTAAGCCAACTTTTTCACTCTCCTCTTTCACTTTAATCAAAAGGCTCTTTAGCTCTTCTTCACTTTCTACCATAAGGGTGGCATCATCATTGTATCTGAGATTATTGATATTTCTCCCAGCAATCTTGATTTCAGCTTGTGCTTCATCCAGCCCAGCATTTCTCATGATGTACTTTGCATATAAGTTAAACAAGCAGGGTGACAATATACAGCCTTGACGAACTTCTTTCCCGATTTGGAACCAGCCTGTTGTTCCATATCCAGTTCTAACTGTTGTTTCTTGATCTGCATATAGATTTATCAGGAGGCAGGTAAGGTGGTCTGGTATATAAAGGACAGAAATGGTATGGACCTAACAGAAGCAGAACATACTAAGAAGAGGTCATAGGAATACACAGAAGAACTATACAAAAAAGATCTTCATGACCCAGATAAGCACGATAGTGTGATCACTCACAAGAGCCAAACATCCTGGAATGTGAATTCTAGTGGACCTTAGAAACCATTACTACAAAGCTAGTGAAGGCAATGGAATTCCAGTTGAGCTATTTCAAATCCTAAAAGATGATGCTGTGAAAGTGCTGCACTCAATATGCCAGCAAATTTGGAAAACTCAGCAGTGGCCACAGGACTGGAAAAGTTAGTTTTCATTTCAATCCCAGATAAAGGCAATGCCAAAGGATGTTCAAACTACCACACAATTGTACTCATCTCACACAGTAGCAAAGTAATGCTCATAATTCTCCAAGCCAGCCTTCAGTAGTATGTGAACTGTGAACTTCCAAACATTCAAGCTGGATTCCGAAAAGGCAGAGGAACCAGAGATCAAATTGCCAACATCTGTTGGATCATTGAAAAAGCAAGAGAGTTCCAGAAAAACATCTACTTCTGCTTTATTGACTATGCTAAAGTCTTTGTGTGGATCACAGCAAACTGTGGAAAATTCTTAAAGAGATGGGAATATGAGACCACCTTACCTGCTTCCTGAGAAATCTGTATGCAGGTCAAGAAGTAGGCAAGAACAAATTTCCTTAAAATATTAAATGAAAGTATTTGTTTTAGAATTAGGTAGAATTAGTCTTTCAATTTCATTCCTTTGTTTCAAGTCATTTTTGTTGCTGTAGGGTATTTGCATTTTCATATGGATTTTAGAATTTACTCATTCAATTCAGGTCAGTTCAGTTGCTCAATTGTGTCTGACTCTTTGCAACCCCATGAACCACAGCACACCATGCCTCCCTGTCCATTACCAATTCCCGGAGTCAATCCAAACCCATGTCCATTGTGTCGGTGATGCCATCCAACCATCTCATCCTCTGTCTTCCCCTTCTCCTCCTGCCTCCAATTTTTCCCAGCATCAGGGTCTTTTCCAATCAGTCGTTCTTCACGTCAGGGGGCCAAAGTATTGGAGTCTCAGCTTCAACATCAGTCCTTCCAATGAACACCCAGGACTGATCTCCTTTAGAATGGACTGGTTGGATCTCTTTGCAGTCCAAGGGACTCACAAGAGTCTTCTCCAACACCACAGTTCAAAAGCATCAATTCTTCTGCACTCAGCTTTCTTTATAGTACAACTCTCATATCCATACGTGACCACTGGAAAAACCATAGCCTTGACTAGACAGACCTTTGTTGACAAAGTAATATCTCTGCTTTTTAATATGCTGTCTAGGTTGGTCATAACTTTCCTTCCAAGGAGTTAGTGTCTTTTAATTTCATGGCTGCAATCACCATCTGCAGTGATTTTGGAGCCCAGAAAAATAAAGTCAGCTGCTGTTTCCATTGTTTCCCCATCTATTTGCCATGAAGTGATGGGACTGGATGCCATGATCTTCGTTTTCTAAATGTTGAGCTTTAAGCCAACTTTTTCATTCTCCTCTTTCACTTTAATCAAGAGGCTCTAAGTTCTTCTTCCCTTTCTGCCATAAGGGTGGCGTCATCTGCATATCTGAAGTTATTGATATTTCTCCCGGCAATCTTGATTCCAGCTTGTGCTTCATCCAGCCCAGGGTTTCTCATGATGTACTCCGCATAGAAGTTAAATAAGCAGGGTGACAATATACAGCCTTGGTGTACTCCTTTTCCTATTTGGAACCAGTCTGTTGTTCCATGTCCAGTTCTAACTGTTGCTTCCTGACCTGCATACAGGTTTCTCAAGAGGCAGGACAGGTGGTCTGGTATTCCCATCTCTTTCAGAATTTTCCACAGTTTACTCATTAATTTCTACAAAGAAGCCTATTGGGATCTTCATTTGGATTGTATGGATCCTAGGGCAGTTATTAGAAAACTGACATCTTAATAAAGTTAAATCTCCTGACCCGTAGATATTATATGTCTCTCTATTTTTTAGGTATTATGAAATGATTGATAATGACTTCACAGTATTGGTTCATTGATTGTAACCAATGCATCACATTTTTTGGTGGTGGCAGAGGTTGTGGGTGGGATGGGGAGAGAAGATGGACTAGGTGGTAAACTCTCTGTATTTTCCACTCAGTTTTGCTGTGAACCCAAAGCTTCTCCAAAAAGTAAAGTATATTAATAAGTTTTAAAAAGAATGATATTAAATCAACAAGCTAACCGTTTATATTTAAAACTAGAAAAAAAAAAAAAAAACTAAAATGAATGTAAGCAGAGAGAAAGAATTGAAAACTTAGCAGAACTAAACTTAGTAGAGAAGAGAAATTCAGCCAAACCAAAAGGTAGTTCCAGAAAAAACAATAACGTTGGTAAAAAATTTAGCTAGATTGATCAAGAAAAATAAAAGAAGACTCAAGTTCATCAACTTGGGAATTACAGAGAGAACATCACTAACAATCTTAGGAAATACAAGAGATTATAAAATGCTATGAAAACTAAACACCATAATTTAAAAACTTATGGTAGGAAAAGGCGTCACTACAGAAGTTACTGAAAGACGCAAATTACTGAAGTTCACTCAATATGACACAGCAAATTTAAATAGGTCTGTAATAAGAAAAGATGGAATTAGTAATTTAAAAACTACACACTGTTCTCAGTTCAAGATGAAGACAGAAAAATCCATTACACACCACTTTCCACAGACACTAAATTTATAGCTATATATGGAACAGTTAACTCTTAAACTCTAAAACCTAGCAGAGTAACCACTTCATGTCAGCAAAGAGAGGAGAACCAAATGGAAGTAGGCAGGCAAGTTTAAGACATAATAATCTCATCATAAATCCCATCCCCAGTGCAGTGACTTACAACTGGGAGGGAGTTCAAAACCCAGAACTTCTCCGTGAGAAGCAAAGTATTTATACCCAAAATCTGGCTCCCTAACTTCTGAGAACAGCCAGAGAGACAAGAGCCCAAAAATCTCTGGCTTTGACAACCAGTGGAGTCATAGCCCACATGGTAAACTGAAGAATGTGCCTTAGAGGGCCCATGAACAAACTGACCCACAGTAGGATCCGGAGCAGAAACAGTCTTTTGAAAGGTGCCCAGACTTTATGTGAAAGAGACTTGTTTTCCAAATTTAAAGCAATTGTCTAAGGGGCAGGTGCCTGCTGGGATACTCTCCAGGGACAGAAGCTGGTGGGTGACATCTTCCCACTTTCTCAATGTCTTAAGGTGCCTTAGTTCAGTTCAGTTCAGTCGCTCAGTCGTGTCCGACTCTTTGAGACCCCATGAATCGCAGCGCGCCAGGCCTCCCTGTCCATCACCAACTCCCAGAGTTCACTCAGACTCACGTTCATCGAGTCGGTGATGCCATCCAGCCATCTCATCCTCTGTCGTCCCCTTCTGCTCCTGCCTCCAATCCCTCCCAGCATCAGAGTCTTTTCCAATGAGTCAACTCTTTGCATGAGGTGGCCAAAGTACTGGAGTTTCAGCTTTAGCATCATTCCTTCCAAAGAAATCCCAGGGCTGATCTCCTTCAGAATGGACTGGTTGGATCTCCTTGCAGTCCAAGGGACTCTCAAGAGTCTTCTCCAACACCACAGTTCAAAAGCATCAATTCTCCGGTGTTCAGCCTTCTTCCCAGTCCAACTCTCACATCCATACATGACCACAGGAAAAACCATAGCCTTGACTAGATGGACCTTTGTTGGCAAAGTAATGTCTCTGCTTTTTAATATGCTATCTAGGTTGGTCATAACTTTCCTTCCAAGGAGTAAGTGTCTTTTAATTTCATGGCTGCAGTCACCATCTGCAGTGATTTTGGAGCCCAGAAAAATAAAGGCAGCCACTGTTTCCACCCCATCTATTTCCCATGAAGTGATGGGACCGGATGCCATGATCTTCGTTTTCTGAATGTTGAGCTTTAAGCCAACTTTTTCACTCTCCTCTTTCACATTCATCAAGAGGCTTTTTAGTTCCTCTTCACTTTCTGCCATAAGGGTGGTGTCATCTGCATATCTGAGGTTATTGATATTTCTCTCGGCAATCTTGATTCCAGCTTGTGTTTCTTCCAGTCCAGTGTTTCTCATGATGTACTCTGCATATAAGGCCTTGCTAAAGCCAGCAGACACCTTTTTTTTTTTTTTCACCTATCCTTTTCCTTTTTTTTTTTCCTTTCCATGTGTGCCATATCTGTGCTCCAACTGGCAGGTACCATCTTCTGTGCTCTCTCTCTGCTTAACTAAAGCTAAGGCAGGTGCCATCATTTTCTTCCACTTTTTATTTTCCTTTTTTTTTTCTTTCCTTTTTCTCTTTTATTCATTTTTAAAAATTTTTTTCTCTCTTTTTATTTTTTCATTTACCTTTTTTTCATCAAGTGGCATCATTTTACTACTCCCCTCCTTCAGTTCAGCCAATGGGTAGCATCTTTGCACTCTCTTCTGCCATGTTCTGGAATACCGATACCTCCCAGCAGGAAGCTTCTACTCATGTTTGATGACCTGTGGTTGTGACTGCCACCCAAGGGATGCCCCTTGATTGCTTGGCTCTGGAGACTACAGGGACTTATACTTCTTGGTCTCATGGCACTGTGACAATTGGAGTGATAGCGTGGCTGACTACTACTCCCAGGGCACTGCGCAGATAGCAAACTGAAACACACTCCAATCTTTCTGAGGAAAAGGCTTATGTGCTTGGCTAGGAGCTTTGGCCTAAGGGGTAGGCTTCTGGTTTGGCACATTGTAGGGGCTTAATGAGGGTCTCTAAGATAATAGAGGCTGGTTAATTCAGTATTTTCACTCTCACTCTGCCTCACTCCAGATTGCTAGTATCTTACACAAAGAAGTTTATATCCTTCTCTAGTACCCTGATTTTTGTGACTGCTAGAAGGGGCATATCTATATCACCTGGCTCTGGTGGCCAGTGGGGCTTATACTTACATGTCTCACAGGACTATAATCAACACTGAAAGAGTTCTTAAACAACTACCACCCCCAGGGCACAACAAAAGGCAACAGTCCCAGGAGCTCAGTCTTTTTGGATAGAGGCTTATTAGCTTAGCATCATAGTTATAGCCTGAAGGGGAGGCTTCTAATTATACATACATCTAATAGCCAGTGGTAAACCTTTCCTGAGATGTCAGGTGGTGGGCACTATCCACCCACTCTCCCTCTGCCACAGTCCAGAGTGTTCGCATCTCTCAGAGGGGAGCTATTGTAGCGTTGGTATATCTGGGTCCCTGGCAGTTGCAGACACTATTTGAGAGATTCTCCTTGATTGCATGATTCTGATGGCCAGGGCACTTGCATTTCAGAGTCCCATGGGACTATAACAACCAAAGAGACAATTTTTGACAGGCTACCATTCCCAGGGCATTGCACAGACAACAGACTGAAACACACTTCAACCTTTCCATGAAAGAAGTCTAGTTGCTACCTCTGGAGCTTCAGTCTTAGGGCAGGCTTCATGGTTGGCACACACCTAAAATCTATGGAAGTGCTTTCAGGGTACATAGGGTGGTGAACAGCATCTTTGCACATTTCCTCTGCCTCACTATTGCACTATAGTTCCCTGGTATTTCACAGACAATAAAGCTTCTATACCCAATTGGAGCCCTAATTTTTGTAATTGCTGCCCATGGGACACCTTTGGATCACCTGGCTCTGGGGACCAGTGGGGCTTAGCATGTGGTCCTACAGAACAGTATATATTTGCATTCTTTAAAAGATTTTGTTTGAGAGTCTGACCTCCAATCAGCCTGAATCTTGGTGGGACATTGTCTGGTGTTGGCACACCTTCAACTACTGAAATCTATTAAAAATAAAATCATCTTCTTAGACAATCACAAAAGTTTACAGACAATCAAATGCTAGAGCAAGATTAAACAGTAAGGCCTACATAAGGAAAGCCCTTCAAGACTGGGAGAAGTGGCTCTTTCATTTACTCTACAGAAACAAACAGAGGATCAATATAAATGAAAATAAAAGTGACAGTCCCTCAGTCATGTCCGACTCTTTGCGACTCCAAGGACTATACAGTCCATGGCATTCTCCAGGCCAGAATACTGGAGCGAGTAGCCTTTCCCTTCTTCAGGGGATCCTCTCAACCCAGGGGTGAAACCCAGGTCTCCTGCATGGCAGGCAGATTCTTTACCTGCTGAGCTACAAGGGAAGCCCAATATAAATGAGGCAACAGAGATATGCATTTCAAACAAAGAACAAGATAAACCCTCAAAAAATTAACCCAACAGGGATAAACAATTTTTCTCATAAAGAATTAAAAGTAATGATCATAAAGATGCTAAATAAACTTGAGAGAAGAATAGGTGAACAAAGTGAGAACATCAAAGAAAATATAAGGATGTCACAGAACTTAAAGAGTACAATATCTGAACTGAAAAATACAAAAAGTGAAAGTGAAGTCGCTCAGTCGTGTCCGACTCTTTGCGACCCCATGGACTGTAGCCTACCAGGCTCCTCTCTCCATGGGATTCTCCAGGCAAGAGTACTGGAGTGGGATGTCATTTTCCTTCTCCAGGGGATCTTCCCGACCCAGGGATCGAACCCGGGTATCCCACATTCCAGGCAGATGCTTTAACCTCTGGTTCAACAACAGAAATGAAAAACAAAATCAAAACCTTGAGACTGCCAAAAATACAACTTATCAAAATTTATGATGCAGCAAAAGCCGTTCTAAGATGGAAGCGCATAATGATACATGCCTCAAGAAACAAGCAAATAAAAATCTCAAATAAACAACTTCTACAGGCCAAGGAACTAGAAAAATAAAACAAAACAAAGCCGCAAATTTGTAGGAGGAAGGAAATAATGAAGATCAGAGTAGATATAGGTAAAATAGAATATAAAAAGATAATAGAAAAAAAACAATGGAACTAAATGCTGATTCTTTGAAAAAAATAAAATTGACAAAATTTAACTAGATTCATCAAGAATAAAACAGAAATCTCAAATAAAATCAGAAATGAAAAAAGAGATATTATAACAGCCACAGAAATATAAAGGATCATAAGAAAACACTATGAGCAATTATATGCCAACAAATTGGAAAATCTTATAGAAATGTATAAATTCCTAGAAACAACCAACCTTCCAGATTAAATCATGGAAAATGGAATATTTGAACAGATTGATTACTAGTTATTAAGCTAAATCACTTCCCAGGTGGTGCTAATGGTAAAGAACCCACCTGCCAATGCAGGAGACATAAGAGAACCAGGTTGGATCCCTGGGTTGGGAAGATCCCCTGGAGGAGGGCATGGAACGCACTCCAGTATTCTTGCCTGGAGGATCTCATGAACAGAGAAGCCTGTGAGCTACAGTCCTTGGGGTCGAAAAGAGTTGGACACAAACTCTGAAGCGACTTAGGACAGCACAGCAAATTAAATCAGTAATTAAAAAGCCTCCCTACAAACAGAAGTCCAAGACCAAACAGCTTCACTGATGAATTCTACCCAACATTTAAAGATGACTTAGTACTTGTCCTTTTCAAACATTTCCATATAGAACAAGATTGAACACTTTCAAACTTATTTCACAAAGCCAGCATTACTCTGATATGAACCTGGTCAAAGATACCACAGGCTTCCCAGATAGTTCAGTTGATAAAGAATCCACCTGTAATGCAAGAGTTCAGCTCAGTTCAGTTCAGTTGCTCAGTTATGTCCTACTCTTTGTGACCCCATGGACTGCAGCACACCAGGCCTTCCTGTCTATCACCAACTCCCGGAGCTTACTCAAACTCACGTCCATTGAGTCAGTGATGCCATTCAACCATTCTCTGTTGTCCCCTTCTCCTCCCTCCTTCAATCTTCAATCCCAACCCAGGGATCCAACCCAGTTCTCTTATGTCTCCTGCATTGGCAAGTGGGTTCTTTACCATTAGCACCACCTGGGAAGTGATTTACTTGATAACTAGTAATCAATCTGTTCAGATATTCCATTTTTCATGATTTAATCTGGAAGGTTGGTTGTTTCTATGAATTTATACATTTCTATAAGGTTTTCCAATTTGTTGGCATCAGTGTCTTTTCCAATGAGTTGGTTCTTTGCATCAGGGGGCCAAAGTATTGGAGTTTCAGCTTCAGCATCAGTCCTTCCAATGAACTCCAGACTGATCTCCTTTAGAATGGACTGGTTGGATCTCCTTGCAGTCCAAGGAACTCTCAAGAGTCTTCTACAACACCACAGTTCAAAAAGCACTCAGCTTTCTCTGTAGACCAACTCTCACATCCATACATGACTACTGGAAAAACCATAGCTTTGACTAGACAGACCTTTGTTGGCAATGTCTCTGCTTTTTAATATGTTGTCTGATTGGTCCTAGATTTTCTTCCAAGGAGCAAGCAGTTTTTAATTTCATGACTGCAGTCATCATCTGCAGTGATTTTGGAGCCCAAGAAAATAAAGTCTATCACTGTTTCTATTGTTTCCCCATCTATTTGCCATGAAGTGATGGGACCAGATGCCATGATCTTCGTTTTCTGAATGTTGAGTTATAAGCCAAATTTTTCACTTTCCTCTTTCACTTTCATCAAAAGACTCTTCATTTATTCTTCACTTTCTGCGATAAGGTTGGCATCATCTGCATATCTGAGATTATTGATATTTCTCACAGCAGTATTGATTCCAGCTTGTGCTTCATCCAGCCTGGCATTTCACATGATGTACTCTGCATATAAGTTAAATAAGCAGGGTGACAATATACAGCCTTGATGTACTCCTTTCCCTATTTGGAACCAGTCTGTTGTTCCATGTCTAATTTTAACTGTTGCTTATTGACCTGCATACAGATTTATCAGGAGGCAGGTAAGGTGGTCAGTTATTCCCATCTCTTGAAGAATTTTTCACAGTTTTAATAATATTTGATTGGAACATTAACTAAATTTCATGAGATTTTATGAAAAGTATCAACACACTATTATATTTGTTCATAGTATTCTCTTTTTAAATATAATTTTGGCACTTTTAATATTGTAAACTTTTAGGTACTCAAATTCATCGCTTCCATGCTTTAGGATTTCTCAAGCCTTTAAAACTATTTATCAATATATTTTAAATGTTCATTTCATTTATAATCCATGAAACTTATTTTGATAAATAATAAAAAGTAAAGTTATAATTTGTTTTTAAGAATGGATGTCCTAGCTTTTTCATGCATTTTTGTAAAAAACTGTGTAGTGAAGACACATGGAAATAAACACTCAATAAGCAGTAGTTGAGAATAATAGTAGCATCCAATGTTAAGAAATATTATCCAAAACTTGGGAATAAAGCAAAGGAAAGAATGCATGTTCTTTCAATGTCAAGATAATGCACTTAATAACAGGCCTACCCATGGAGTATTTAATTCACAAGGGGACTGTAACTTTCTTAGATACATTATTTACTATTAAGCAGGACTTAGGTTCTGAAATTACACGTTAATTTATAAATACCTTAGGGTGGTGAACTAATTGACTTTTATCCTAAAAGATTCATATAATTATCATGAAAGGTTATCATTTTACTACCATCTAGGATTTTAGCAATTTTGCATATAATCTCACAATTTTATTCCAGTATCTTTCCTTAAAACCATAGTATATAATCAGTTCCTTAAATAGTATTTAAACAGGTTTTATATCTCACTTGTTCCTTCATTACAGATATAAATAGGCAAGTACATCTTTGACATATATTCCTCTAGACATATGTGACAGTCTTGACTATATAACATTTATGACTTTTTACAAATTAGCTTTTATGTGTCTATATAAAAAAATCTCTAAACCCAAGTATTTTAACAAAATTTATTCTTTATTTTTATTCTTTTTTTCTATTTAGTTTATGATTCTCATTGTTAGTACTTATCTTATCTTTTAAATTCTGCTTTGCTAATTGTATTGTCTTTAAATATATCTTCTCATGTGATTTGAAATATTTTCGAACATATTTTAAACTTAAATTTATCTAATTTTAAACTTCATAAATAAATGTAAGCTCAGTATATTATCATAATTTTAAAATGCTCTTCCCTGCCAATTGGTCCATCCCCACCTCACTCCACTTAATCTCTTGTAATGTAGTCTGGGATTTTAGACCCAGACTTTCAAGATTGCATTATTATTTTCATGTATATGGTTTCATTCAAGAATAATTCTCCATTACCATTTGGTCACCACAATTAAAACAATGTTAATTAAAAATACTAGGCTAGGAACTATGTAGGACACAAAATATATTATTTGATCATTAAATTACCTTCTGAGATTGGTTCCATTAATATCTCAGTTTATGAAAAAGTAACGTGAGGCTTAGAGAAAGTAAGTGCCCAAGGTCATAAACTTCTAACTGGTCCCATAAAGTGAATCTCAATTTTTCTTCCCAGAACATGTGCTCCAAACCAATGTGTAAATTTAGTTTTCAGTTTAACTGCTTCAACTATGTGTCTACTTTTTCAATGCTCATAATCAGACATTATCTTCATATTCCCCAAATTTTAGTTTTGAATTTTTTTTTCATCATTCAGTTAGCTGAAATATATCATCAAGATTATTTTTTGAAAAGGATTTTTTCCCTTTAAATTTCCTAAATTTTAAAATTCTTAGAATATTTTTAAAGATACTATTTGTAAAAGTCTCTATTTCTATTTTCTCCTAATTTACTGGCATTTCAATGGTATAAAAATTATACATCATATTTTAACTCTTTAAATTCAGTAACCACCTCTTATGTCATGTTGTAGACAGAAATATGAGATAGCAATTTTTGAGTATTTTCTGTTTTATATTTTAACTAAATACTAATGAGTAAGTTAAAGAAATAAAATTAATATCTGGTAATTACATTTCTCAAACTATATCTAGAATATGCATCTCTTTTTACCTATTTTGTATATTATACAGTTAATCCTTATGCCATGAATAATTGTCTTTTTATAGCTGTGAAAAGTTTTCAAGTATGCCTTTGATTACTGGTTCTGTTCCATTTGTTTTACAATGTTTCCTATAAGTTGTCCTTTAACTTCCCACTCATTCAAATACAACTTACATGTTTTAATTCTTTGCCATTTTTGTTTGACTACCAAACAAATTCTCCAATGCATCTTAATTTCCATTGATAAGGTATTTTTCCATTGGACCTGAGCTGTTTGCTTGCTTTTTCTTGTTTGTATGCTTGTTCAGTTCAGTTCAGTTCAGTTCAGTTGCTCAGTGGTGTCCGACTCTTTGAGACCTCATGAAACGCAACACGTCAGGCCTCCCTGTCCATCACCAACTCCCAGAGTTTACCCAAACTCACATCCATTGAGTCAGAGATGCCATCCAACCATCTCATCCTCCATCATCCCCTTCCCCTCCTGCCCTCAATCTTTCCCAGCATCAGGGTCTTTTCAAATGAGTCAGCTCTTTAAATCAGGTGGCCAAAATACTGGAGTTCAGCTTCAACATCGGTACTTCAAATGAACACCCAGGAATGATCTTTAGGATGGACTGGTTGGATCTCCTTGCAGTCCAAGGGACCCTCAAAAGTCTTCTCCAACTGCTGCTGCTAAGTCACTTCAGTCGTGTCCGACTCTGTGCAACCCCATAGACGGCAGCCTACCAGGTTCCCCCGTCCCTGGGATTCTCCAGGCAAGAACACTGGAGTGGGTTGCCATTTCCTTCT
Organism: Bos grunniens; assembly: GCF_055505025.1. NCBI lineage: Eukaryota > Metazoa > Chordata > Mammalia > Artiodactyla > Bovidae > Bos > Bos grunniens. The sequence continues at coordinate 52,837,948 of NC_141173.1, forward strand.
CCAGTGCATGAAAGTGAAAAGTGAAAGTGAAGTTGCCAGTCGTGTCTGACTCTTCGCGACCCCATGGACTGCAGCCTACCAGGCTCCTCTGCCCATGGGATTTTCCAGGCCAGAGTACTGGAGTGGGGTGCCATTGCCTTCTCCCGTCTTCTCCAACACCACAGTTCAAAAGCATCAATTCTTTGGTGCTCAGCTTTCTTTATAGTCCAACTCTCACATCCATACATGACTACTGGAAAAACCATAGCCTTGACTAGATGGACTTTGTTGGCAAAGTAATGTCTCTGTTTTTTAATATGCTGTCTAGGTTGGATATAACTTTCCTTCCAAGGAGTAAGTGTCTTTGAATTTCATGGCTGCAGTCACCATCTACAGTGATTTTGAAGCCCCCCCACCCCAAAATAAATCTGTCACTGTTTCCACTGTTTCCCCATCTATTTCCCATGAAGTAACAGGACCGGATGCCGTGATCTAATTTCTGAATGTTGAGCTTTAAGCCAACTTTTTCACTCTCCTTTTTCACTTTCATCAAAGGCTCTTTAGTTCCTCTTCACTTTCTGCCATAAGGGTAGTATCATCTGCATATCTCAGGTTATTGATATTTCTCCCAGCAATCTTGATTCCAGCTTGTGCTTCATCCAGCCCAGCGTTTCTCATGATGTACTCTGCATATAATTAAACAAGCAGGGTGACAATATACAGCCTTGACGTACTCCTTTTCCTATTTGGAACCAGTCTGTTGTTCCATGTTCGGTTCTAACCATTGCTTCCTGACGTATACAGATTTCTCAAGAGGCAGGTCAGGTGGTCTGGTAATCTCTTTCAGAATTTTCCACAGTTTATTGTGATCCACACAGTCAAAGGCTTTGGCATAGTCTATAAAGCAGAAACAGATGTTTTTCTGGAACTCTCTTGCTTTCTTGATGATCCAACGGATGTTGGCAATTTGACCTCTGGTTCCTCTGCCTCTTCTAAAACCAGCTTGAACATCTGGAAGTTCATGGTTCATGTACTGTTGAAGCCTGGCTTGGAGAATTTTGAGCATTACTTTACTAGCGTGTGAGATTAGTGCAATTGTACATTAGTTTGAGCACTCTTTGGCTTTGCCTTTCTTTGGGACTGGAATGAACACTGATTTTTTTCCAGTCCTGTGGCCACTGCTGAGTTTTCCAAATTTGCTGGCATATTGAGAGCAGCACTTTCACAGCATCATATTTTAGGATTTGAAATAGCTCAACTGGAATTCCATCACCTCCACTAGCTTTGTTCGTAGTGATGCTTCCTAAGGCCGGCTTGACTTCACATTCCAGGATGTCTGGTTCTAGGTCAGTGATCACACCATCATGATTATCTGGGTCATGATCTTTTTTGTACAGTTATTCTGTGTATTCTTGCAACATCCTCTTAACACCTTCTGCTTCTGTTAGGTCCATACCATTTCTGTCCTTTATTGAGCCCACCTTTGCATGAAATATTCCCTTGGTATCTCTAATTTTCTTGAAGAGATCTCTAGTCCTTCCCATTCTGTTGTTTTTCTCTATTTCTTTGTATTGATCGCTGAGGAAGGTTTTCTTATCTCTCCTTGCTATTCTTTGGAATTCTGCATTCAAATGGGTATATCTTTCCTTTTCTACTTTGCTTTTCACTTCTCTTCTTTTCACAGTTATTTGTAAGTCCTCCTCAGACAGCCATTTTGCCTTTTTGCATTTCTTTTTCTTGGTTATGGTCTTGATCCCTGTCTCCTGTACAATGTCATGAACCTCCATCCATAGTTCATTAGGCACTTTGTCTATCAGATCTAGTCCCTTAAATATATTTCTCACTTCAACTGTATAATCATAAGGGGTTTGATTTAGGTCATACATGAATGGTCTAGTGGTTTTCCCACTCTCTTCAGTTTCAGTCTGAATTTGGCAATAAGGTGTTCATGATCTGAGCCACAGTCAGCTCCGGGTCTTGTTTTTGCTGACTGTATACCGCTTCTCCATCTTTGGCTGCAAAGAATATAATCTGATTTCGGTGTTGACCATCTGCTGATGTCCATGTGTAGAATCTTCTCTTGTGTTGTTGGAAGAGGGTGTTTGCTATGACCAGTGTGTTCTCTTGGCAAAACTCTATTAGCCTTTGCCCTGCTTCACTCTGTACTCCCAGGCCAAATTTACCTGTTATTCCAGGTGTTTCTTGACTTCCTACTTTTGCATCCCAGTCCCCTATAATGAAAAGGACATCTTTTTTTGGGTGTTAGTTCTAAAAGGTCTTGTAGGTCTTCATAGAACCATTCAACTTCAGTTTCTTCAGCATTACTGGTCAGGGAATAGACTTGGATTACCATAATATTGAATGGTTTGCCTTGGAAATGAAACAGAGATCATTCTGTCATTTTTGAGACTGCATCCAAATACTGCATTTCAGACTCTTTTGTTGACTATGATGGCTACTCCATTTCTTCTAAGGTATTCTTGCCCACAGTAATAGATATAATGGTCATCTGAGTTAAATTCACCCAGTCCAGTCCATCTTAGTTCGCTGATTCCTAGAATGTCAATGTTCACTCTTTCCATCTCCTGTGTGACCACTTCCAATTTGCCTTGTAATATTATGTGCTTGTAATATTATTTTTGTTTCTGGTATAAAGACAGAACCAGAATACTTTTCTAAAATTATAGGCACTGTGGATTTTTTTTTGTCCCATTTTGTAGATGAAGGCTGAATCAATAATTTGAAGGAAGCAGACTCTGGTTCAAAAATAAGCAAGCAAATAAGAGCAAATAGTATGACTTTAATAGGCAAATGGTATAGGCTTATATGAAGAGCAGGTAATGATGTGCATTTAATGATTACAGACTACAACAAAAAGTAGTATTTTAAAAATTAGAATGATACTGAGAGTATCACTGATACATCATGATACATGTAGAATGTTTTTATGAATCAGACTCAACAAGTAAATTTTTTATTTCATATACCATGCCTATTTCTACATAACTGTGTTCAAATATTGATGATAATAATAATGGATGAAAGAAGGAGAGGAGGCCAAAGAAGGTATACACACACACACAGACATATGTAGCCATATGTATGTGGTTGTGGTTTAGTGGCTAAGTCATGTCCAACTCACATGACCCCATAGACTGTAACTGGAGTGGGTTGCCATTTCCTTCTCCAGGGGGATCTTCCGAATCCAGGGATCAAAACTGCATCTCCCATGTCTCCTGCATAGCAGGTGGATTTTTAATCTGAACCAACAGATGTGTGTGTGTGTGTGTATATATACATATATATATATATATATAAAACCAAATATATATATAGTTTGTAAAGCCCTGTAATAGGCACTTTACTTCCTTTTTATTTTCTTAAAGCTTTCGGTGTTAAGAACAAGAATTGAAAAGCTGAAAACAGAAACATAAGATGTTATGAGTTTTATATTTTGTGATTACTTAGGAAAATGTTTTCTATTTTTCTGAATTATATACCTATTCCAATTCCCAGTCACAGAATTATTTGTTCAGACCTTTAATATGTACATGAATATCTAACATTTACATAAATATATAAAAATCTGTATACTTAAAGACTATATATTTCATTACACCAGTTACATTCAGATGATGTGAAAATTTTTAAGTAAAATAGGTTTAAACTATTTTGAAGATTTCCTAAACAGTCTCATCTTTTTTTCATTTCTCTGTAAATGATAGTGAAAAATAATTTCATTCTAGCATTATCCTGCCAGAAATGGGTCCTTTCCAATAGAACAAAGGGCTTCCCAATGGAAAGAACTTTCAGAAACAAAGACCTCCCAGTCAAAGTAGACATTTAATATGATTCTTAGCACAATATTAAGGGACTGTTTTTGTCCAGTTGCCCCCTGAATATCATTAACCAATAACCTTCTTTACTTTTATGCCCTAGATGTTCTAAAATATTGTTTTCATAGCTAAGCACCTGGCCAGCTACCTGGCCCTAGGTAGCCCAGAGTACATTTAACTATCCAACTTATAGAAAAAAAAATTGCAATATAAATGATATGAAATGGACCAATATAGAATAATTGACATAATAATTGAGGAAAATGCTTCTAAAAGATATATTTTTGATAAAGTCTGAGAACTATAGTAATACACACCATAGAAATGAGTTAAGTACAGTCCTTTGTAAACATCCCTGGTGGCGCAGAAGTTGAAGCATCTGCCTGCAATGTGGGAGACCTGGGTTCGATCCCTGGGTCGGGAAGATCCCCTGGAGAAGGAAATGGCAACCCACTCCAGTATTCTTGCCTGGAGAATCCCATGGATGGAGGAGTTTTGTGGGCTACAGTCCACGGGTCACAAAGAGTCGGACACGACTAAGCGACTTCACTTTCACTTTTGTAAACTTAAATCACTTTATGAATGTTGGAGAAACATTTTAATATTTAATTTACATTTTTATTTTTGCATATGTCAGCAAACAAAAATTATAATTTCTGATATCTTTTAAGTCTTTTATATATTCCAATTTCTTGGTATATTTTTCCTAATGTGTACCATTCACTGGAAGCCTGAAGTACTTGTATTAAAAAATATTGCTTGTAGATATGCAGATGACTTCAAATATTTCTGCACTTCACAGTGAATTGCTCATCTACCTAAGTGTTTAAAAGTGTCAGTGTGCTCAGCATTATCATATTTAATTGAATAGTTCAACAAGATAATGTGCCAGGGCACACACCATCCCGTAAAATCATTCAATGCATTAGGTTAACAATAAATAAAGCAACACTTAGATGCAATACAAGGGACTTAGAGGAAATCATACATACAGAAAAGAGAAAGAGAGACAAATAAAAGAAAGGGAGACAGGAAAGAGAAGGACTTTTAAGAAGAAAAGGGAAAGGAGATGGATGTCTCAGAAGAGATTTCTAAAGTCTGATAATATTGATTCTTAAACCTCATTTTCTTGAATGACACTAAGAGAAAATATAACTTATGAGAAATAAAGAGAGTTTGTTTGAATATTATGATTATGTGCTTGGCAAATGAGTACTATTTCTGGTCCTTCAAGATTGGGTGGTAGACAAAATTTTCTGTAAAGGATCAAATAATAACAATAATACGGCTTTGGGGGTAATATGAAAAGAGTCATAGATAATGTATAAACAAATGAGTGTCTCTGTGTTCCAGTAAAACTTTACATACAAAACAGGTGTCTGGCCAGATTTGGTCCAAGGCCTTTTATCATTGACATCTGATCTAGATAGTAAAGTCAACTCACTCTTGGGTTTGGATGGTCTAAAATATCATGGAAAACAGAGTCATGCTTTTAATTTTAATAGGAGTTCAGTGACATTTTTAGAAGTCATTCTTTTTTCTTTCATGGAGTGACCCAAAGCACATATATTAGCTTTTCCTTAAATTGATGCTTCTTAGAGCACAACACGGAGAAGGCAATGGCACCCCACTCCAGTGTTCTTGCCTGGAGAATCCCAGGGACAGGGGAGCCTGGTGGGCTGCCGTCTATGGGGTTGCACAGAGTCGGACACGACTGAAGCTACTTAGCAGCAGCAGCAGCAGCAGAGCACGACAATATCAGAAATCCTTTTTATCACAAGACAATTGATTTAGGAAAAAAAGCCATTGAGAACAAAACCATTTAAGAGAGAGACCAAATTTTTATCTTAATTAAAAGGAGATCAGTGTCCTAATTGGGACCTTCCTTTGGAAAATGTGATTAAAAATCTAGATATAACTTCACTTGTTTTTAACAAAATAATCTTTTAAGTATAAACATGTGCTAATTCTCAGAACAAAAGAAAGGACTGTGTTAATGGAGAGGGAAGTATAACTCTTTGGGGTAAAATACATGGGGGTAAACACATGATAATGTGGTATGGTATATTTGAGTCGCTCTCTTTATATTTCAAACTTTTAGGTCAAAAGTCATCATTCTTGCTAAAGGAATCACAAAGCATTCAAAACAAAAAGCCATTCAAAATAAATAATGGAGAAGGTATAAGAAAACAATCAACCACTTACTACTTAATAATTATAGTGTGCACCTTTATTTCAGATTTTCCACATACTCTGTTTTGGCCTGAAATCAAATTTTATTAATTGCAACAGTAAAATGCTAGATCAAGTATGCATTTATTTAAAAAATCTTTGCAAACATTAGGTAGAAATCACTTGATTGTTATTACTACATAAATTGTGGGAACGGTCATTTGAAACAATTTTATTGCTGGATTATCTTCATTTGGAAGATATTATAAAGTACTTGGAAAATAAATGAGATGATGTTCCTATAGTTCAGTTTAGAAACTCATACTTGTGTGTAATGAAATGAACCATGATTAACCTTATTAATATAATTAACTAGGAACTTTAATATAATCCACAGTTTTCTCAGAAGAATTAGTTTACCTCAGTTTAAAAATGGACCCTTTTTTTAGATCAAGTAGCAAGCATATAATATTTCTTAGTGGCCTTGTTTAATGGCACAACTGTTATGAAATAGTAGGGTAATTATAATAGTAGAAAATATGAGTTAAAAGTATGGTATAGATATGAAACATAGCACTTATAGCTTTTGTTTAATTCTTGGACTTATAATGTAACCCATATTATTTGAAAAATTTAAGATCACATAATACAACGTATGCTCTGTTTTCCTTATATGTGTTTTTCTATATTTTTCTTCTTAGTCCATGCAATACCACATAAATTTTGACTGGTTCTACAGACCAAGAAACTACTTGCTGTCACAATGAATAGTCTGCTACCAAAGTTACAGAATTCATTTAGACATTAAATAAATCCTCCCTCAATGAATTGGAAATTCAATTTTAGGGAAAGGAACAGGTTTCATGACCCTTTCTGTGATTACAGCTTACATATAAATGTATCTACATCATAAATGACTATCATTTTCCTAAACAAGTGGCTAGACTGGGCCACTTATTGCCCAGTTACTTAAGTTAAACTAGTACCATGTAAGCATTCTCATAAAATATATAAATGGAATGAAATCTCTAATTTAAAATATAAATAAAATCAGTGGAACTTCATGCTTTTTAATATGTATGAACCACATGACTATGATTCAGCTTGAACAAGAACTTACAAATATAAATGTATAGCTTGCAGGAAGTACCTAAAATTACACAAGTAGTCTTGTAGAGGCATTAAAATAACATACCACACTGTGCTAGTGAAGAGCTTTCTGAAAATGTCAATAAAATGTGATATATAAAAGAAGGAAAACATAGCTAATCACCATCACTGTCAGAAAGTTAAATGAGTTGGCTTATGAAAAACTATATACACATACTATATGTATTATATATCTTCCCTGGTGACTTAGATGGTAAAGAATAGGCCTGCAACACAGGAGATCCAGGTTTGATCCCTGGGTGGAAAAGATCCCCTGGAGAAGGAAATGACAACCCACTCCATTATTCTTGCCTAGAGAATTCCATGGATAGAGGAGCCTGGTGGGCTACAGTCCATGGAGTCACAAAGAGTCAGACATAACTGAGCAACTAACACATACACACATGTTTTATTTATACACATATTACTACTGGGGTACCATTAAGACATACCATTACTTTGCTAGTTAGGAGAGAACTCAAGATAACCTTAGATTAGGACATTCCTATGTAAATTAGTGGAGGTGATGGAATTCCAGTTGAGCTATTTCAAATCCTAAAAGGTGATGCTGTGAAAGTGATGCACTCAATATACCAGCAAATTTGGAAAACTCAGCAGTGGCCACAGGACTGGAAAAGGTCAGTTTTCATTACAAGCCCAAAGAAAGGCAATGCCAAAGAATGCTCAAACTACCGCACAACTGCACTCATCTCACATGCTAGTAAAGTAATGCTCAATTCTCCAAGTCAGGCTTCAGCAATACGTGAAATTTGAACTTCCAGATGTTCAAGCTGGTTTTAGAAAAGACAGAGGAACCAGAGATCAAATTGCCAACATTCGTTGGATCATCAAAAAACCAAGAGAATTCCAGAAAAACATCTATTTCTGCTTTGTTGACTATGCCAAAGCCTTTGACTGTGTGGATCACAATAAACTGTGGAAAATTCTGAAAGAGATGGGAATACCAGACCACCTGACCTGCCTCTTGAGAAGCCTATATGCAGGTCAGGAAGCAACAGTTAGAACTGGACCTGGAACAACAGACTGGTTCCAAATAGGAAAAGGAGTACACCAAGGCTGTATATTGTCACTCTGCTTCTTTAACTTCTATGCAGAGTACATCAGGAGAAGTGCTGGACTGGAGGAAGCACAAGCTGAAATCAAGATTGCCGGGAGAAATATCAATAACCTGAGATAAGCAGATGATACCACCCTTATGGCAGAAAGTGAAGAGGAACTAAAGAGCCTCTTGATGAAAATGAAAGAGGAGAGTGAAAAAGTTGGTTTAAAGCTCAACATTAGAAAACTAATGGCATCCAGTCCCATCACTTCATGGCAAATAGATGGGGAAACAGTGGAAACTGGCTGCCTTTATTTTTCTAGGCTCCAAAATCACTGCAGATGGTGACTGCAGTCATGAAATTAAAAGATGCTTACTCCTTGGAAGGAAAGTTATGACCAACCTAGACAGCATATTAAAAAGCAGAGACATTACTTTGCCAACAAAGGTCCATCTAGTCAAGGCTATGGTTTTTCCAGTAGTTATGTATGGATGTGAGAGTTGGACTATAAAGAAAGCTGAGTGCAGAAGAATTGATGCTTTTGAACTGTGGTGTTGGAGAAGACTCTTTGAGAGTCCCTTGGACAGCAAGGAGATCCAACCAGTCCATCCTAAAGGAGATCAGTTCTGGGTGTTCATTGGAAGGACTGATGTTGAAGCTGAGACTCCAATACTTCAGCCACCTGATGCGAAGAGCTGACTCATTTGAAAAGATCCTGATGCTGGGAAAGATTGAAGGCAGGAGGAGAAGGCGATGACAGAGGATGAGATGGTTGGATGGCATCACCGACTCAATGGACATGAGTTTGGGTTAACTTCAGGAGTTGGTGATGGACAGGGAGGCCTGGAGTGCTGTAGTTCATGGGGTCGCAAAGAGTTGGACACGACTGAGCGACTGAACTGAAGTAAAATTTGAGAAGAACGAATTTTAAAATATCCTTTTATATTGAACATGGCCTTGTTAAGTGGTGGCTCAGACAGGAAAGAATCTGCCTACAATCCAGGAGACCTGGGTTCGATCCCTATGTCGGGCAGATCCCATGGAGAAGGGAATGGCTACACACTCCAGTATTATTGCTTGTGGAATCCCATCGACAGGGGAACATGGCAGGCTACTGTCCCTGGGGTCGCAAAGATTTGGACACAGCTGAGCGACTAATACTTTCACTTCAAATTTCACTGCTATCTGAGAATAGTTTTAGAGCATGTGAGAGAAACTGGATCCAACCTAATAGTTGAACTAATGCTTCTAGGGGGAAAAAAATTATTTGGCATTCTAGAGGTATTTCAGCAAACCAAATAGTTAGCAACCAACATCTATCTAGAAGACATCAAATCTGGCTTTCCTCTGCATGTGTCTATCCTAAGGATACAGCTTTTATTCTCTAACACACAACTTTTGTGAAAAAACAAACCTATCATCATTGCAAGTTCAGTAGTATATACCAAGAATCTTTCTAGATTTAGTTCCCTCCTGTTAGAGAAAGTCATTCAGTCGTGTCTGACTCTTTGCAACCCCATGGACTATATATAGCCTGTCAGTCTCTTCTGTCCATGTAATTCTCCAGGCCAGAATACTGGAGTGGGTAGACTTTCCCTTCTCCAGGGGATCTTCCCAACCCAGGGATTAAACACAGGTCTCCTGCATCGCAGGCGGATTCTTTATCATTATGGAAAAACAAAACTGGATTATTTAACATTTTTAATGCACTGCAAGTTCTGTATAAGAATATTTACTCTGTTAAAATAAATGGTTATTCTAAATGTTGGAATTTTATAGTTCATTGATTATAGATGTCTATAATCCTGCTATCACAGCCTCTACTATTGTATAAACATCACTTTTCTTAACTTCTACAATGGAATCTCAAAAATTACCAAGGGAAAAAAATAGCTAGAAGTTCATAGTGTATTCTGAAAAAAAGAAGTGAAAAAAGTAGGACAATGTAATAGTAAATTATGATTGTAAACCATTTACACTGTAAACTGTTTTGAAATATAAGCTTTGTGAGGGTAGGAATATGTCCTTTAAATGACAGTATACATTTGTATTTACATGAAACAAAAAGTATAGTAATTTTAATATATTGCTTTCTTTATATATATGAAATATTAGTAGTTCCATGTTTCTATCTGCTTATTATTATGAATTTTGGTTTTAGAACCAATATATCTCTGCATCAAATAAGCACAGATGACACTTCGGTCTGTTTCCCATCCCCATGGGCCTTATGATGGCTTTCTGCATGCCACATAACAGTCTCTCTGACATTCAGGCTTGGATGTCATCCAACTTTTTAAAGCCAAATATAGACAAGGCTAAATTATTACTCATAGGATCTCCTCAACATCAATCTTTATATTTCTTTTTAGTTCTTGCCTCTGACATCTAGAATATCCTCCTCAATGTCTCAGAGCTCATAACACTGAACTGATTTTAGATTCTGAGCTTTGTTTTTGATGTCCATATTAATCAGGTGGCAAAGTCATCTTATTATCATCCTAGGAGCCTTTCTAGGATATATCTTACTGAGTCTCTCAGGGACTGAAAAACCTTGGATTTGCCTCTGTTATTTCTTGTTAGGATTACTACAATTCATTATATTCTGGCCTACCTGTCACCTCTACTCTTAGCTACTTACAACTACTGCAGACTCTAGTAACGTGTAAAGGCCTACAAAACCGAGAATATCTAATCATATTACTTCAGCAAAAAGAAGTTTCTGCTTGCCTCTAAGAAAGCTGTGGGTTGTGTTTAAGCCTTTATTACATACAACTATGACAGCTCTCTGAACTATAGTTAAGTAACTTGTTTTTCACTAATTGCTATTTTTCTTTAGAAAAAAAGCCAAGCACTGAAAAGCATTTATTTCCAACAGCATGTTTACCTCACAGAAAGCATAGGAGTTATGATCCTGAAAGGGTGAATAATTAACATATCAAAACTGATTTTCATTTTTTGTGAACTTTGGAGGAGAGTTTATTATATAAAATAATCTTGATAAAAATCACATATTTTTTGTAATGCAAATAATCAGTCTTATGTTTACTTGTACTGTAAACTTGAATGTTACTAGCAATCCAATAGGTTTAATAAGGCAAGGAATACTTGCATTGAAGCTGTAAAAAGAATAACCAACTCTATTTCAGTCTGGATTCTGAACTGTGAATAAGTTCTTCAGGAAAGCTAGCAATGCAAGAGCAGGTTTATAGTCAGTCACAGAAACTGACCAAAATGAACAATAAAATACACCTGCCTTCTATTTCAGTTGTGATTAATTTGTATATTTACATTTCTTTATTCTGGGGCATGTATGGATGTGAGAGTTGCACTGTGAAGAAGGCTGAGTGCTGAAGAATTGATGCTTTTGAACTGTGGTGTTGGAGAAGACTCTTGAGAGTCCCTTGGACTGAAAGGAGATCCAACCAGTCCATTCTGAAGGAGATCAGCCCTGGGATTTCTTTGGAAGGAATGATGCTAAAGCTGAAACTCCAGTACTTTGGCCACCTCATGCGAAGAGTTGACTCATTGGAAAAGACTCTGATGCTGGGAGGGATTGGGGGCAAGAGGAGAAGGGGACGACAGAGGATGAGATGGCTGGATGGCATCACTGACTCGATGGACATGAGTCTGAGTGAACTCTGGGAGTTGGTGATGGACAGGGAGGCCTGGTGTGCTGCAATTCATGGGGTCTCAAAGAGTCGGACATGACTGAGCGACTGATCTGATCTGATTCTGGGGCATGTTTAATTTTCCTTCATCTATGTTATGCTGTTTCAGTGTAAAAAGAACATCATCAGAAATATCCTTCTAATGAGACCGAAGAATTTTCCTTGCTTATTTTCTATGTCAAACTGACTTGTGAGGTTCTTGAACATGGCACGATGAATCTTTCACCACATTGAATCCATAAAAGGTGTAAACAATGAGAAAGCAAAAGACATGCTACACTCTCTGTGTGCATACTCCTTACCTGTTCTCTATGTCTATCGGCCTATTGAAGGCATTTTCATAGTAGACTTCCAATTTTATATTAATATAAAAATAACATTACACAAAATTGTAACTGGTCTGTCAAAAACATTTGTCAGATAAATAAACCTCAAAAAAATGGCAATATCTCCTAGGATTTTTACTTTCCTCCTAGAATACTAAAGGACGGCAAAAAGCAAGTATATATCCTTACTAATATTCATGACAAATGGTGGGTAGTGAGGGACAATGTGGGGATAAGAAGAATCTAGAAACTAAAATTGTCCTTGAGATGAAAGATATTAAGCTCCTTTTGAAAATCAGTGATAGCGTATTATCTAAAAATACTGTTATTCACGTTTTGGAGTTGACTAAGTATCAAGTAGGCAGCAGATTTTGGAAGACCAGTCCCTTAATAAAACCGAATTTTATCAAGTTCAGTTCAGTTCAGTCGCTCAGTTGTGTCCTACTCTTTGCAACCACATGAATTGCAGCATGCCAGGACTTCCTGTCCATCACCAACCCCCGGAGTCCACTCAAACCCATGTCCATCGAGTCAATGATGCCATCCAACCATCTCATCCTCTGTTGTTCCCTTCTCATCCTGCCCTCAATCTTTCCCAACATCAGGTCTTTTCCAGTGAGTCAGCTCTTCGCATCAGGTGGCTGAAGTATTGGAGTCTCAGCTTCAACATCAGTCCTTCCAATGAACATTCAGGACTGACTTCCTTTGGGATGGACTGGTTGGATCTCCTTGCAGTCCAAGGGACTCACAAGAGTCTTCTCCAACACCACAGTTCAAAAGCATCAATTCTTCGGTGTTCAGCTTTCTTTATAGTGCAACTCTCACATCCATACATGACCACTGAAAAAACCATAGCCTTGACTAGACAGACCTTTGTTGGCAAAGTAATGCCTTTGCTTTTTAATATGCTGTCTAGGTTGGTCATAACTTTCCTTCCAAGGGGTAAGCTTAATTTCATGGCTGCAATCACCATCTGCAGTGATTTTGGAGCCCAGAAAAATTAAGTCAGCCACTATTTCCACTGTTCCCTCATCTATTTGCCATGAAGTGGTGAGACCGGAGGCCATGATCTTAGTTTTCTGAATATTGAGCTTTAAGCCAACTTTTCATTCTCCTCTTTCACTTTCATCAAGAGGCTCTTTAGTTCCTCTTCACTTTCTGCCATAAAGGTGAGGTCATCTCCATATCTGAGGTTATTGATATTTCTCTTGACAATCTTGATTCCAGCTTATGGTTCCTCCAGCCCAGAGTTTCTCATAATGCACTCTGCATATAAGTTAAATAAGCAGGGTGACAAGATACAAGGTACAATATACAAGACACAAGACAATTCTATCAAGATAAAGGTAAAAGTCCTCTGTATGAGTAATAATCAGCAGTGTCTTAAAGTAATGGAAATTTTATCCTTTGTAGCCTTAAATCCAGGATCATCTTCTCTTTTTATGAATAGCTTCCTTCTTCAGTTACTTCCTTTTCCATATCCAGAAAAGTAATAGTTGCAACAGTAAAATCATAGGAAGCAACTTCCTTTATCAGGTATTCAGACGAATCTCAGGGTACTCCAGTATGTGTCAGCAAGGACAATATACTGATCACTAAGATAGAAGAGGCAGAGGAAATGAAGTTAAATGAGGAGAGGCTTCAAGAATAAAGGAGAGGCCAAATGTTGCTCTATGCTAAAGAAAGGAAGAGGTAAGAACTGTCCATTAGACTTGGCTAGTAGATCATGAAGATCCCTGATATCACCAGTTATAGTGTCATGGTAGCAATGGAAATCAGAAGTGGGGGTGGTGGTAGATAATGAATTGTGGATGAGAAAGTGGAGATGGCAGACTGAGTTTATTCCTCACACTGTAGCTCTAATATTTCAGAGAAGATACATGTAAATGAAACTACATACTAAATAGAAAGGCCACATTACTTTAAAATATTAAATAATGACATAAATTAGAGGGTACTTATTTTACACATCTACGCTACCCAGTCCTGCATAGTACTCTAGGTTGATTTTTAAGGATAAAAAAACCGCAAGAGTGCAAAAAGAAAAATTTATTTGATGTATTTTTCAGATATTAGTAGTTCTTCATTCTGCTGACAGTTTATGAATGAGTAAACAGATAAAAATTGCCTATAACTATTTATGTGAAAAATATTTGCAAAAGAAAGAAGAAAATATAGTGTCATATTTATGATGAAAAATACACTGCCTGATAATATGAAATTTTAGATGATAAGCACTGGGCACTTGGAGAAATAAAAATATGGACTCCATATTTTAAGAAGATGAAAGAAAAGAAAACAGAGAAAGCTAAGGAAACATTTTAAGGTGAGAAATGTCATAAAAATGTTAAAATTATTAGAAATAGTCAAATGAAGAATCAACCAAGTTGAAAAGTGAACCTAAGGTGTGGAGAATAAGCTTGAGAAAACCACAAGCAAATATAAATTGTCAAATCAATCACAAAGGAAAGTATACCATTACAATTAAATCCAACAAATATTGAATTTGGATTTCAGAAGAAAAGGATGAAGTAGAAAATATGTTCAACTACATAACAACAAGTGCAAGGCTGTTTGTAAGTATGGAGTCTTCTAATTATGCAACAAAAATGCTTTGACCTAAGGTTCTTTCCACAAATTTGCTTGCAGCTTCAAGTGAAAAGAGAATACTACAATGCGGCTGGACACACTTAGGTAGCAAAAACTGGCTATAGTTTTATAGCTCTAGAAAGGGTATTTGAAAGGCAAGTGATTTCTCCCTCTTGTTCAGTTTTTGTTTTTGTTTTTTAATGGAAGGTTAGAATTAACCAGAATTTAAAATTTAAATATAATTAATCCAGTGTCTACTTTGTCCTATTCCATCTTTATTGTTGGATTATTATTTACTTTTGCTAATATCTAAATCTAAGATGATGTGATGTAAGTGCTAACAGCTTTTAGTTACTGATATTATGGAGGAAGTAAATAGTAGACCTATGCATTTGGATAGTAACTGAAGGGACAACCACATTTAACCTTCAAAGAAGTACTGCAATTGTCTTTCACCACTAATAATGGCTGATAGAGGGAGAAAAAAAAAGCAAAAACAAATATAGTAACACAAATTTCTCCTCTTTTTAAAAGGCAAATAATGCTAATAAATCATAAAAGTCTGTTTTAAATGAAAAATATTAGAAAATATGAATCATCAAAACTGACTGAAAAAAAGCTAAACCAATAAGGAAGGAAAACATTAAGAAAATTGTCAACCATATTTCAGAAATTTTTTGGCAAATATTGTTATAACTCTTCTGAATCTAAACAAGAAAACTTTCTAGTTACTTGTAAAGTATATATGCTTGTAACAGTAAAGCCTTATAAAATATTATGGATAGAGATATACAAAGTTCTGTTTTTAAAGAGGCAGTAATATCAACTTTCCAAATTGGAAATTCCAATTAAAACTTCAATAGATTTTTTTGGAAGGAAACTTGGAAAAAAAAGTGTTTCTAAAGAAACTAGATAAGTAAAGACTGAAAAAAAAAATGATTTTACGTATTGTGAATTAAAATATACTTTGGCCCTCTGTACCTGCGGGTTCCAACTGCTGATCAAAATAGTCGAATAAACAAATTCCAGCAAGTTCCAAAAAGCAGAACTTGAATTTGCCATACACTGGCAACTATTTACAAAGGATTTACATGGTATTTACAACTATTTACATAGCATTTACATTGTATTAGGGTATTATAAGTAATCCAGAGATGATTTACAGTATAAGGGGAGATAAGTGTAAGCTATATGCAAATACTATATAATGTTATATAAAGGAGTGAGCATCTGCAAATTTTGGCATCCAGGGAGGTCCTAGAATCAATTCTTCACAGATACTCAAGGAACACTGTACATAAAAATAATAATTTAATATGGTGATATTTATGAAAAAATAATGCAATAAAATATAAAACAAAATTTAATCAAATATAACTAGAAGAACCCTTTTTATAAGAAATGTGACACAAAGTTATAGAAAATTGATATTTCTAGAAATTAGACTATAATTTAGGGAAAACTATAAATCAATTTCCTTTTAGCAAGTTGAATATAGGCTTTAATATAGTATTTCAGCCATAAAATTTATTCCACTTTTAGAAATGTATTTGAAGAATCAAAATATATTGTCTAAGTTAAATATATATTTATTTTAATATTAGTGGAAATGGAACTAAAAAGAAATGTAAGAAAATGGAATTAAAATACATGTATTGATTAAAATACATTCCTGTACATCAAATATTAGATAGCAGTCAATGAGATCTTATAGAACAATATTTATACAGTGTACACTGAATGAAAAAGGCAGGTTAAAAAAGAAGACATGATTTCTTTTTCTAGCTGGAGTGCTTGAATGATGTTCTTTATTTGTTCTAATGATACATTAGATTTTGTATAATTAGCAACTATTTTTGAAGAAGAAATAATTATATACTTTTATTTTTAAAAAAGGCAAGCATTCTAACCAGGGTTAACCATTCATATGCGATCCTGGGCAAATCAATCAACCTCACAGAATCTCCATTTCTTCAGCTAATAATTTTTTAAAGTGGCTGTCTTTCTTATGTGTTATATGTAATAATATATGTGTAATATATATTGTGTTTTGTGGATATGAGCAGATTCTTACTAGTTATCTATTATATAGATAATGGTTTGTATATGTCAGTCCCAATCTCCCAATTTGTCGCTCCACCCCCAGTCCCCTGGAAACCATAAATTGTTTTTTTATATCTGTGATTCTATTTCTGTCTGCAAATAAGTTCATCTGTACCATGTTTTTAGATTCCACATATAAGCTATGATATCATATTGTATTTGTCCTTCTCTGTCTGACTTACTTCTTGTCAGTATGACAATCTCTAGATCAATTCATGTTGTTGCAAATGGCATTATTTTGTCCTTTTTTATGGTTGGGTAATAGTCCATTGTATATATGTACCACATCTTCTTTATCCATTCCTCTGCTGATGTATATTTGGCGAGCTTCCATGTCTTGGCTATTGTTAATAGTGCTACAGTCAACTCTGGGGTGCATGTATCATTTTGAATTACAGTTTTCTCTGGACTTATGTCCAGAACTGGGATTGCAGGATGATATGGTAGTTTTATTTTTAGTTTTTTAAGGAACCTCCATATTGTCCTCCATAGTGGCTATAACAATTTATATAACTTGTCCTACCAACAGTGTAAGAGAGTTCCCTTTTCTCCACACCCACTTAAACACTTCTTGTTTGTGTATGTCTTTATGATGGTCATTATCAAAGCGATGATTTATTCAATAAGAAATTTCTATAGTGAGATGACACCTCACTGTAGTTTTGATTTGTCTTACTCTAAAATTTAGTGATGTTGTGCATCTTTTCATGTTTTTTAGCCATCTGTATGTCTTCTTTGGAGTAATGTTTACTTAGACCTTCCACCCATTTTTTTGATTTGTTTGTTTGTTTGTTTTTATATTGAGTTGAATGAGCTGTTTGTATATTTTGGAGACTAATCTCTTGCCAGTCACTTCATTTTCAAATGTTGATATTTTCTCCCATTCTGTGGGTTGTCTTTTTATTTTGTTTATGGTTTCTTTTGCTACGAAAATCTTTTATGTTTAATTAGGTTCCCTTTGTTTATTTTTGTTTTTATTTTGATTACTTTAGGAGGTGGATCAAAAAAGATATTGCTTTAAGTCAGTGTCCTGCCTATGTTTTCCTCTAAGAGTTTTATAGTATCTGACTTTACATTCCCATCACTTCATGGCAAATAGATGGGGAAACAATGAAACAGTGACAGACTTTATTTTTCTGGGCTCCAAAATCACTACAGATGGTGACTGCAGCCATGAAATTAAAAGACATTTGCTCCTTGGAAGAAAAGCCATGACCAACATAGACAGTATATTAAAAAGCAAAGGCATTACTTTGCCAACAAAGGTCCATCTAATCAAAGCTATGGTTTTTTCCAGTAGTCATGTATGGATGTGAGAATCGGACTATAACAAAAGCTGAGCACCGAATTGATACTTTTGAACTATGGTGTTGAAGAAGACTCTGGAGAGTCTCTTGGACTGCAAGGAGATCCAACCAGTCAATCCTAAAGGAAATGAGTCCTGAATATTCATTGGAAGGACTGATTGAAGCTGAAACTCCAAAACTTTGGCCACCTGATGCGAAGAACTGACTCTTGGAAAAGACCCTGATGCTGGGAAAGACTGAATGCAGGAGAAGGGGATGACAGAGGATGAGTTGGATGGTGTCACTGACTCAATGGACCCGAATTTGAGCAAGCTCTGGAAGTTGGTGATGCTGCAGGGAAGCCTGGCATGCTGCAATCCATGGGGTCGCAAAGAGTCAGACACGACTGAGTGACTGAACTAACCGACTGAATCTTACATTTAGGTCTTTAATCCATTTTTAGTTCATTTTTGTGTGTAGTATTAGGGAGTGCTCTAATTTCATTCTTTTACATGTAACTGTCCAGTTTCCCCAGCACCACCTATTGAGGAGACTATTTTTCCTCCACTGAATGTATATTCTTGCCTCTTTTGTCATACATTAGGTGACTTCCTATCTTTTCCCATTGATCTATACTGCTGTTTAGTATGTTTAGTTGGGAAAAGAATCTAGAAAAGAGTGGATATGTGTATATGTATAACTCATTCACTTTGCTGTACAGCAGAAGCTAACACAGCATTGCAAATCAACTATATGTCAATAAATTTTTAAAATATATTTGTTAAAATGTTAAAAACTTAGTGTTAACTATAAATGTATTGGGAAATTTAAAAATGAAAGCTAATATTTATTTCAGTTAAGTTCAGTCGCTCAGCCATGTCTGACTCTTTGCTACCCCATTGACTGCAGCACACCAGGCCTCCCAGTCCATCACCAACTCCTAGAATTTACGCAGACTCCTGTCCATTGAGTCAGTGATGCCATCCAACCATCTTATCCTCTGTCATCCCCTTCTCCCCCTGCCTTCAATCCTTCCTAGCATCAGGGTCTTTTCAAATGAGTCAGCTCTTTGCATCAGGTGGCCAAAGTATTGGAGTTTCAGCTTCAACATCAGTCCTTCCAATGAACATTCAGGATTGATTTTTTTTAGGATGGACTGGTTGGATCTCCTTGCAGTCCAAGGGACAAGAGTCTTCTCCAACACCACAGTTCAAAAGCATCAATTCTTTGGCGCTCAGCTTTCTTTATAGTCCAACTCTCACATCCATACATGACTGTAATTTAAAGCAAACAAAAACAACACCTAAAGACACATACACCAACTGAAGAAAAGCAAGAGCCCAGAAATAAATTCACAAATATATACCATTATTTTACAAGGGAGCCAAGAATATCAGAGGAGAAAAGACAATTTCTTCAATAACCAATGCTGGGAAAATTGGATATAAAAGAATGAAACTGGACCCCCTATCTTACACCTCTTACAAAAATTAACTCAAAATTAATTAAAAACTTAAATGTAAGACTGTAACACTAAAGCTTCTAAAAGAATATATAGGAAGTAAACCTTCTTAACATGGGTACAGGCAATGATATTTTTGGATATAACACATAAAGCACAAGCAAAATATCAAAATTAAAATTTCACAAACAATAAGAAATAAACAAATGTGAATACATCAAACTAAAAAGCACTACACAGCAAAAGAAGCATCAACAAAATGAAAAGACAATCTATGGAATGGTGCAAAAGAAACTTGCAAACCATATATTTGATAAGTGGTATATAGCTATATATATAAAGAACCCATACAACTCAATAGAAAGACACCAAATAATCCAATTTTAAATTGGCAAAGGAACTGAATAGGCATTCTGCCAAAGAAGCTAGACAAATGGTCAACAAGTACATGATAAGGTGCTCAATATTACTAGTTTTTATGGAAACGTAAATCAAAACCACAGTGATCTATCCCCTCAGGCATATTAGATGGCTATCATCAAAAAGATAAGAGATAACAAAAGTTGACAAGAATGTGGAGAAAAGGTAAGCTTTGTGCATTGTTGGTAGGATTGTTAATCAGTACGGCCACTATGGAGAAGGCAATGGCACCCCACCCCAGTACTCTTGCCTGGAAAATCCCATGGACGGAGGAGCCTGGTAGGCTGCAGTCTATGGGGTCGCTAGGAGTCGGATACGACCAAGCGACTTCACTTTCACTTTTCACTTTCATGCATTGGAGAAGGAAATGGCAACCCACTCCAGTGTTCTTGCCTGGAGAATCCCAGGGACAGGGGAGTCTGGGGTCGCACAGAGTCGGACACGACTGACGCGACTTAGCAGCAACAGCAGCAGACACATTTTAGAGAGAATATGAAATCCTTCTACATGCTATAAATGTATTACCAGTTTGCCATTGCTTTGGATTCTTTTGTGACACATTTACTATACTTTAACCAATATGAAAAGATAGTAGAATTAACACCACCAAATTATTAACAGTGAGCCAGTAGGTATATTTTCCATGATTTTAGTTTCAGATTAATGTTTACATGGGGCTTCCCTTGTGGCTCAGATGGTAAAGAATCCACCTGCATTGCGGAAGACCTGGGTTCCATCCCTGGGTTGGGAAGATCCCCTGGAGAAGGGAATGCAACCCACTCCAGTATCCTGGCCTGGAGAATCCCATGGACGGAGGAGCCTAGTAGACTACAGTCCATGGGGTCACAGAGTTGGACACGACTGAGAGACTAAGCACAGATGTATACACACATACCCTGTGTGAGTGCTCAGTTGTTCAGTCATGTTTGACTCTGTGACTCCATGGACTGTAGCCTGCCAGGCTCCTCTGTCTATGGAATCATCAAGGCAAGAATAATTGGAATGGGTTGATATTTCCTACTCCAGGGGATCTTCTTGACTCAGGGATCGAACCTGCATCTTCTGCATTGGCAAATAGATTCTCTATAACTGAGCCACCTAGGAAGCCCCTAATATACCTTATATATCCTCAATCATTAAACCATGTTACATTTATGAAAAAGAAATAAATTACTGAAAATAAATTGTTATTTTGTGTAATATGATGTATTTATTTAAAGAGTTTGCAAAGAAAAACTCTACATTGAGTATAAGAGCATATAGGTAAGCATAAAATATATACTGTTCAGGAAATCATGCTTCCTAGAATACTGTGACATGGGATAAGAGATTATATTTATTATTTTTAGAAAGAAAGTGGAAATGGGAATTGTTAATGATTCCCTGTGTCCTGAATGTATACTTAAAATTTACTAATTGATATTTTCTTTTCTTGATGCATCACTAAGACATATTACATACAAATGTTAGTGTATATATATTTTCAGAAATTATAGGTTGTTAAAAAGTCAATCATTATTAAACATTTAAATATTGATTTTCTCCAATTTAATTAAACTTCAATGGATAGGTTTTCTTTCATTTATTGTGCTTTTTTACTTTTAGCTGTCTAAAATGCTCAATTTCTTTATAAAATATGTTGGAAAAGGAGGCATTGGTTTGATTTCATTTGGTTTGGTTGCTCTTTAATACAAGTAGTTTGAAAATAATTCTGAAATGAAACTTTCACTGTGGTCAAGTTATTCCTATTATCTTTCCATAGCACCAACCATGAAAAGAAAAATCCATTGCTATTTTAACAATCATATTTAAGAGTAAAAAGACCTTTCCAAAAGGTGAGAAATTGCCTTTGGTACTGTTAGTTAAATGTCATATTTTCCTCAGGAACTTGGAGTCACCTTTATTAACATAGTTGACTATAGTGGCATCTGATACCTCATTCTGAATTTAGAAAACCACTAAGTTTTTTGTATTTCTTATATACATAATCCAGCTTCCATATCAAATTTGGAAGCTGCTGCAATGTTTGCCCTTGATTCAATTAATTTCACACTTAAAGACTAATTATACTAGAATTCTTGTGGTTAGAAGAGACAGAAATTCAGCTCTAAACAGTTTAACATAAAAACAGAATTTTATAAAGTTATGAGATGTTTCATTGAACCTAAAGATAACAATGGGGCAAGGCCTGAGGAAAAAGTGGAATGAACAATTTTCTTCTCTGCGTCTCTCTGCGGTTCTGGTTCATTTTTCTTTCTTTCATTGCTTCTGAACCTTCTGTGGTCCACAAGCCAGGATATATGGACATATAACTGTTCCTAACAGTTCAGTCCTCCCCTCCTAGAGCATGACACTCTTGGCCTAAAGTCCTAAACCTACTAGATAGGGATCAGTGTCCCTACCTGGCAAGCTGCCCCCAACAAACCAGTCAACTGAAGTCGCCTGGTTATAAGGTTGATTCTGCTGCTACAATATGGATGGCAGTGCTGAGGAAGACACAGACTTAGAAAACGTGGCAGGTTGATGGTCCGATAAAGTACTATATATCCATTGTACTAGTGTCTTATCTAGATTATTCCCTACAGAGACATTTCTCATTTTATTGTACTTTTAAAATATTGCGTTTTTTACAAGTTGAAAGTTTTTGTCAACCTTACATCAAGTAAGTCTTTTGTGTGTGTGTATCCATGCACGTGTGCCTGCACTGATATTGTAGCCCACCAGGCTCCTCTGTGCATGGGATTCTCTAAGCAAGAATACTGGGAAGGTTTGCCATGTTCTCCTCCAGGGGATCTTCCTGACCCAGGGATCAAATCTAGGTTGTCTGCATTGCAGCCAGATTCTTTACTGGCTGAGCCACCAGGGAAGCTTCCCATTACAAATTGAAGGTCTGTGTCAACCTTGCATCAAGCAAGTCTATTGGCGTCATTTTTCCAGGAGCATTGGCTCACTGCCTGTCTCTATGTCATATTTTGGTGATTCCAGCAATACTTCAATTTTTCTCATTAAGTTTGTTATGGTGACCTGTGATCAGTGATATTTGACGTTATTATTTTAATTATTTGGGGGCACCGTGAACCCCAACCACATAAGATGACAAACAAACTACTGTGTATGTTCTGACTGTGCCACCAAGTGGCTGCTCCCTGCGTCCCTCCCTTTCCTTGGGCATCCCTGTTCCCTGAAACAAGAGAATATATATAGACAGTAGGCCAATTAATCACCCTACAATGACTTCTAGGTATTCAGGTGAAAGGAACTGTCACACATCTCTCACTTTAAAAACAAAAGCTAAAAGTGATTCAGCTTAGTGAGGAAAATATATCAAAAGCCAGGAAAGGCTTAGATCTAGGCCTCTTGCACCAGTTAGCCAAGTTGTGAATACAAAGGAAAGGTTCTTAAAGGAAATTAGAAGTGCTACTCCAATGAACACAAACAATAAAGTGAAAAAGCCTTATTGCTGACATGGAGAACGTTTTAATGGTCTGGTTAGAAGATCAGACTAACCACAACATTCCTCTAAGCCAATGCCAAATCCAGAGCAAAGCCCTAACTCTCTTCAGTTCTGTTAGGGCTGAAGAGGTAAGAAAGCTGCAGAAGGAAAGTTTGAAGCCTGCAGAGGTTGGTTCACGAGGTTTAAGGAAAGAAGAAACTTCTATAAGACAAAAAGTGCAAGTGCTGATACAGAAACTGCAACAAGTTATTCAAAAGATCTAACCAACATAATTTATGAAGTTGACTACACTAAATAAGAGATTTTCAATGTAAATGAACCAACCTTATATTGGAAGAAAGTACCATCAAGGACATTCATAGCTGGAGAAAACTCAATGCCTATCTTCAGAATTTCAAAGAACAGGTTTGTCTCTTTTGTTAGGGGTTATTGCAGCTCATGACTCAAAGTTGAAGCCAATACTCATCTACCATTCCAAAAATCCTAGGGCCCTTATGAATTATGCTATGTCTACTCTGCCTATGCTCTACAGATAGAACAACAGAGCCTAGATAACAACATATCTATCTACAGTATAGTGTAGAGTATTTTAAGCCCACTGTTGAGACATACTGCTCAGAAATAAAGATTCATTTCAAAATACACTATTGACAATGCATCTGGTCACCCAAGAACTCTGATGGAGATATACAATGATATTGGCTTTGTTTTTATGCCTGCTAATACATCTATTCTGAAGCCAATAGATCAAAGAGTCATTTTGACTTTTAAGTCATTATTTAAGAAATGCATTTCATAAGGCTGTAGTTGCTATAAATAATGATTTCTCTAATGGATTTAGGAAAAATAAATTGAAACTTTCTGGAAAATATTGAATTAAGAACATTTATGATGCATGAAAAAAGGTCAAAACATAGACATTAAGAGGAATTTGGATTCCTCCAACCTCATGAATGACTATGAGGAATTCAAGATGTTCTCAGTTGTGGTGAAAATAGCAAGAGAACTAGAATTAGAAATGGAGCTTGACGATGTGAATGAATTGCTGCAATCTTATGATCAAACTTGAATAGATGAGGAGTTGCTTCTTATGGAAGTGGAAAGGTGGTTTCTCAAGATAAAACCTTCTCCTGGTGAAGATGCTATGATGATTTTTGAAATGACAACAAATGATTTAGAATATTAGGTAAATTTAAT
Source organism: Bos grunniens (assembly GCF_055505025.1). Lineage (NCBI taxonomy): Eukaryota > Metazoa > Chordata > Mammalia > Artiodactyla > Bovidae > Bos > Bos grunniens. Next base: position 52,862,653 of record NC_141173.1, read on the forward strand.
TGATAAAGCAGCAGCAGAGTTTGAAAGGACTGACTCCAGTCTTGAAAGAAATCCTAATGGGTAAATAGAATTGAATGCTGCAAAGAAGTCATTTGTGAAAGGAAGTGTTAATTGATGCAGGAAACTTCACTGTTGTCTTATTATAAGAAATTGTCATAGCACCTCCGGTCTTCAGCAATCACCACCCTTATGAGTGAGTATCCATCAACATCGAGGCAGGGCTTTCCACCAGCAAAAGGATAACAACTCACTGAAGACTCAGATGATGGTTAGTATTTTTTAGCAGTAAACCATTTTTAAATTAAGTATGTAAATTGCTTTTAGATATGTCTATTAATATCACACACTTAATAGACAACAATGTAGTATAAATATAACTTTTAGATGCACTGGGAAACCAAAAAAATGTGTGAATTGCTTTATTTTTATATTTACTTTATTGCAGTGGTCTGGAACTGAACCCACAAAATTTCTGAAATATGCCTCTGTCATATTGGTTTCTCTTTAAACTGCAGAGATTCAGTTTGAATCAGATACATAGAATACTTTGATTCATTAATCTCAAGAGAAGCTGGTTTTAATTTCAATAAAAATATTAATTCTATCCACTTCCTTTATTCTTTCTCCAGTGCTAATTATGCCTGTCCATGCCTCATTCAATCTCTCCTCCTTGCTAGTCGATCCTGGTATATGGTACAAAGACAAATCATTAACACAAGTGACATTGTTATCTGAACTCTCTCTTAAGCCCTAAAATATCCTCAGTTCCTTATCATCAAAATCTTTGGCTAAGTCACTATGTGGTAGAGCTAAGCCAACAGAGTTCGGCCTATACGTACTCATACTCACCAAACACATAATTAAACTTACTGCATTACTAATCCATCTGTTACAGAAGTGAAGGTGATTTTGAGTCTTATATCCACCCACATTTCTAATTCACAAAATGACAACTCTAGTGTGTCATTGATTAGAAGGATATGATCAAGAAGAAATAGATTTTAGAACTCACTACCACCTATTGCCATATCCACATACCCTAGGACATCAGTTTGTTATTTACAAGTTTATTTATTTCATAGGCCCACAGTTACAGATTTCTATTCCAGTTCTTCTGTGTGATGTAATCTTGGCCAAATTATTTAATCTTTCTAAACCGATAATCTTATCTACAAAAAAGAGGTTTGATATATCTAACTCAAAGTGTTATAAGGATTAAATAAGATAATGTGTACAGTGCTACAAGCATAGTTTGTCTTTTTAATAAATATTAGTTTTCATAACACTCATCCCAATAACCCTCTAAGACCAGAGGCTCAGGCTGGCCCTGGAATGACAGATACAGCCAGGCTAACTGGTGGGAAGCATAAAGGCAGCCTCCCTCACCCTACACTCTGCCTTGAGGCATGTTCGTAGCTCTAAGACTATAAACTGCAGAGATGAGGTTTGAAGGATTCTTTTGAGCTGAGTAGCATATAAATTGTTGATCAGATAATTAAAAGTGATAAGAGACCCTAAGTAAGCCAAATTGATGATACGTTGTAATGGTAGAAGTATAAATGCTTTATTAATTTTTCTGTTTTCCAAACTTTCTTCATGTGATTCTGTTACTCTCAGGATGAAAACTGTATTTTATTTACACTTGAAATAACTAGGAAAAACAGTAGTTTTAAATACTATTTATTATAATAGTATTTAAATTAAATATAAATAAAAAGTCTAAGTGCCCATATAAAGAAGATGGATAAAATATGTGTTGGTATATTCATCAAATGAATTATTATGCAAAATTCTGAAAGTGACAATGTGGATTTATATTCATTTAAATAAGATGAAATACTTAAAAACAGATTATGTATCACTGTGAGCCAATAAAAAAGCTATGCATTGATTATGGGAAAGTAAAGAAAAAAATGTTTGCAATATGTATGATTAAATCAAATAAAATCAGTAACAATTTGAAAATTAAAGAAAAAAATCAAGATGATGAACTTTGGCCTCATGTCTGCCTTAATCTTCCTGCAGCCCTTCTTTTTGAACCGGTACATACACCATGGCTGCTGCCCTACCTCTCACCTCTTTTTTTCAATTCACCTTGTCTTAAAGACCATGTTTTCAGTTCACTCCCAAACCAGATGGCTTCAGCCCTTGATCTCTGACCCCAAGTGCTCTAGCACAACATTGCCAGCCTGGATTTCTGCTTCTACCTGCCTGAAGGTATTTAAGACTTCTCTGCCTTCCTGACTCAGTCCCAGGCATGTCCTACTGGAGGAATGCTGGCCCGAGCCTTCCCCTCCGGGCACACTCAGCACAGTTGGTAGGCTGAACTCTGCTTTTAAAGATTTTATTAGCATTACTGCCACTTTTTAGTTACATGGTACAGATTCATTGATTCAGTACTTAATTATTTAGATCAACTATATCTCTGTAATAACATTATATCAATTTCTTTCTAAAATATTCTTTATTATGTCTTAATTTAAGAAATGCTATTATAATCAGATTAAACTGTGCCTTCCTTTTTTATAAAAAGTGCCTTTTTTCTTATAACATTTGCAGCACATACATTTATAGCATTAAAATCAGTTTCTTTCAAATTAAATGATATTCTTGAGAATGAATAAATCTTCATTAATAAGCACTGCTGATGATACAATACACATAATATGTATAATATTTTATAACATAATACTTTATAACACTGACAATGACTGGTTTCTCGTATTCTGTAAGGGATTTGGTTTTATTATCAGTGTCCCCTGTGAGTGCAAAATGACAGAGCACACCCTGGTCCTTGCTGCTGCTCTTGAATCTGCTGGGATAAGCCAATTAAAGCTGCCCTTGAAGGACTTCCTGAAGATCCCTGATTTGGAGTTGTATTCTATCTCTTCTCTAATTGCACCTGCCTACAAGGGTGTGACCCTGTTTATTTAACTTATACACGGAGTACATTATGAGAAACACTGGGCTGGAAAAAGCACAAGCTGGAATCAAGATTGCCGGGAGAAATATCAATAACCTCAGATATGCAGATAACACCACCCTTATGGCAGAAAGTGAAGAGGAACTAAGAAGCCTCTTGATGAAAGTGAAAGAGGAGAGTGAAAAAGTTGGCTTAAAGCTCAACATTCAGAAAACTAAGATCACGGCATCTGCTCCCATTACTTCATGGCAAATAGATGGGGAAACAGGGGAAACAGTGTCAGACTTAATTTTGGGGGGCTCCAAAATCACTGCAGATGATGATTGCAGCCATGAAATTAAAAGATGCTTACTCCTTGGAAGGAAAGTTATGACCAACCTAGATAGCATATTAAAAAGCAGAGACATTACTTTGCCAACAAAGGTCCATCTAGTCAAGGCTATGGTTTTTCCAGTGGTCATGTATGGATGTGAGAGTTGGACTGGGAAGAAGGCTGAGCGCCGAAGAATTGATGCCTTTGAACTGTGGTGTTGGAGAAGACTCTTGAGAGTCCCTTGGATTGCAAGGAGATCCAACCAGTCCATCCTAAAGGAGATCAGTCCTGGATGTTCATTGGAAGGACTGATGCTAAAGCTGAAACTCCAATACTTTGGCCACCTCATGCGAAGAGTTGACTCATTGGATAAGACTCTGATGCTGGGAGGGATTGGGGGCAGGAGGAGAAGGAGACGACAGAGGATGAGATGGCTGGATGGCATCACCAACTCAATGGACATGAGTATGGGTAAACTCTGGGAGTTGGTGATGGACAGGGAGGCCTGGAGTGCTGCAATTCATGGGGTCGCAGAGTTGGACACGACTGAGCGGCTGAACTGAACAAGGGTGTGAGGCTTTAACTAACTCTGCAACACCCTGTATGTCAAGGGAGCCATCATTCTCTATGAAGCTTTAGACAATGCAAAACTATCTTAATAGTTTCTTGTGCTTTATCGATATGTTTTCCTCTCAGTAAAGTTTTATTTATCTAGAGGGGAAAAGAAAAATGCATCTCCAGGTATTAAACTGACCTTTCCTTTGGCATAACAAAGGCTGAAATCTAAATTTCAAAAACTGCAAAATCTGATGCTAATTTTCTTTATGAGGAGGAAAATATGACAGGTACAGTCCTTAAAGTTTTATATAATTTATTTTACTAAAATTTCACATGAATCTGTGGGAAAACATTATTATACCCATTTCACACACAAAAAAAGATGGAATTTGAATCCTAGGATGTTGACTCAAGAATTTATACCCTTTAAAATCACTGTTCTCCCCGGAGTTACATGAACAAATTTGATTTCATCCTTAATATTTTGACGACATATGCTAGGTGCTGAACTTCTTTTCTTTATTTGAATTTGAACTTGTCAAATCAATCAGCAGTCTTCAGAGACCAATGGAGGATCAGACTTCATTGGTAAACACGCCCCCTGATCACCTGCACTATCACCATCGTGAGAATGACCACTCTTTGAGCACCCACTTTGTGATAACATTTTATCATGAAATTAGCATACATTGTTTTATTTGATCCTCACAGTATTCCACAAATCTGGAATTGTTAACAACAAATTATGACTTGTATCTGTCAGGATTCTCCAGCAAAACAGAGCCAACAGGATAAAGGGAGAGAGAGATTTTTTAAGGAATTAACTCAGGGGCATGTGAGAGCTAGCAAATCCATAGGGCAAACAGGCAGGTTGGAAACTGAGACATGATTTTTATGTAACAGTCCTGAGGCAGAATTCCTTCTCCAGGAAACCACAGGGTTTATTTTTTATTTATTTTTTTACATTTAAGGCCTTCAGCTCATTGGATGAGGTCCAGGTCCACATTATCAAGAGTAATTTTCTTGCTTAAAATCAACTGATTAAAAAATAAAAGGTGATTTACAGAAAAAAAATGGCATATAAATGTTTAAAATTAAACAATAAATAAGTACATAATCAACCATTTGTAGGAGCTAATCACATCCAATGGTTGGCGAAACACCTGGACACCATATCCTAACTAAACTGACACATATATAACTAACTATGACACTACCCTTTCTGATACAGTGCCCCACTTTCCTTAATGTGTGTGTGTAACTCGCTCAGCTGTGTTCAACTCTGTGAACCCATGTGCCAGGGTCCAGCCCTGGTGGATCCAGGGAATTCGAAGGGGAGAAGGCATCGGCGATCAGGAAACAACAGCTTATTTAAATGTTAATTAAAGATATAAAGAGTGGTTAAATAAGGATAGCTCAGTGAGAAAATTTAGTGGAAAAAAGAGGCTGAATAATTCAGCCAAAAGGTGAGAAAAAGAACGACATGGGGAGACCAAGTTTCAGTGAACAAGGCCCGCACTTTATTTTCCAAAGTAGTTTTTATACCTTAAGTTATGCATAGAGGATAATGGGGGAAGGGGTAGAGTCCTGCAGCAAGCCAGGCTTTCTTTCTGCAAACTTATCATATGCAAAAGTTTAGGTGATTTGCATCATCTTCTGGCCCAGAGGCCTGTTAACATTTTAAGACCCTTTCTTCAGAAAACTTGCTTTTCTCTAAAGATGATTAGTCAGGCGCCACCCTCCAAAAGCATTAGATAAAGTTGCATTCCTATAGGACAAAGGTGTGGTGGGCTACAACAAGAAAAAGAATTAACTTAAGGGTCCACGGTTACAAACATTAAAGCTACTACTTACACCAATTATATTAATCAATACACTGCCAGGGACACAGCCGGTAAGGGATATGGAGACTTGGCAGCAAACATTGGCCCAACAAGTGAAAAACCCTTCACCAATACAATTTCTAATCAATCTTTTAACTGCTCAAAAGAATCTGTATTTAGACAGTTTAGAACATCTCCTGCCTCTCACAGTTGGGAGGCTCTGAACAATCATATGTGGCCGGAAAAACCTATTTAGACAGGCTAGAGGACTTCCAAAAGAGTTTATAGGTTAAAACACTGTCACACCCAGGAATTATTAACTGGAGGTGTAAGTTAACTCTTTTTTCAGAGAGGGGTAGTGGGGGACAGCCCCCCGTAAAGTCAGAGGTGTAGGTGAGAACACAAAACAGAAAGTAGGCAGACTCTGGTTTTGGGGGTAGATGCTCGAGAATTTCCAGGGGGACTCCTGAGGCTCGATCCCGCCTTTGCGTATGCCGAGCCTCCTTCCTCGTGACCTTTGCCATGGCGCAGCTCCTGCTCCCAGCACCCACGGACTGTAGCTCACCAGGCTCCTCTGTCCATGGAATTCTCCAGGCAATAATACTGGAGTCAGTTGCCATTTCCTTCTCCAGGGATCAAACCCAGGTCTCCTGCATTGCAGGTGCATTCTTTACCATCTAAGCCACCAGAGAAGCCCACTGTTTCCTTAATAACATGCTATATGTGAGGCAAAACTCATCAGTTTAATTTTTATGTAAGCCAAGTAGCTTTAGCACCCTACCACCTTCACCCCACCTAAATTACCATCCCTCAAATTCTGGCTCATATCTAAATGTCATCTCTAAAATCTGTTTGTTTCTACCAATCACCACCGGCGTTTGGTCACACAGTTATTTGGATTGCTCTAGCAAATTAACAACAGCCAAAGGGTTCATAGCTTTAACTTGTGTTCCAAGACCAACTTCCTAAACCAAGTTTAGGTCTCCTGTAAGCCACATAATCCAAGCAAGCCAAAATCTATTACTTTCACAGAGTTTCATGAAAACCATTTGATGTTTCAACAGCAAAACATCATTTGCCCTCAGCAAAATCTTTCATCTACAGTGTTCGGTTCAATCAGCAAAATGTTAAGAGGCATCATTATTTCTCACATTGTGTAAATAAGGAAACAGAAATCAGTAGGCTAAGTAAGCTGTGTAAGCTCAAAGAGCTAGTGTGTGAGATATGGGAGATTTAGAACCCCAATTCATTTACTCAGCATATATCACTTGAATGCCTGTTGTATTTCAGGCTCTTGAATCCAGCAATAGACAAAATATACAGACCACCTGCTGTCACAAACTTTAAATTCTAAAAAGTATAATTTGCAAATAAATAAGTGGGTAATACTTGGGCTATCAAATAATAATATGTACTTGTGAAGAAAAATAAGGCAGCTAGCAATTAGGATGTATGATTTGAGGGTGAGAAATGCAATATAAAATAAGGTATTCAAAAAGAACTCACTAAGAAGGTGGCATTTGATCAAAGCCCAAAAGAAATGAGTGACCAAACTCAGCGGAAATATAAAGAAAAATGGTGTCTGTCACACACAGGGAAGGTCCTGGCATAGAAGCTGCCTAGAGTGTTTGAGAACTACAGTGGAAGTATTACAGAATGGTGCCAACTTAATTTATGCTAATCTGTCATTACCATCTTTAGATGCCTTTGCTATAGAATTCTGTTTGGCATATCTACGTGGAAAGTCAAATATGCTTTACAAAATGAAAGCTATGAAATCCACAATTATTTTATCCCTTAACATATCTATCATATTGATACTTACTTGTCATGATATGAATTCATCCTTCACTCATTAATGGTGCCACAAATTAACTGAAGTGACTGGCAACTAAGTACATGAAGCATTAATTTAGCTTCTTAACCAAGGAAAAGAGTGATTTTGGTCTCTCTAATTCCTTCTCATTTTAGGGACTAATTTAGGCTTGGCAGTACTTTGTTTAAGATGTATTAAGACTTTTAGGAAATCATTGTTTAAAAAGCCTTAAGAAAAAATTACTTTTTATAACCAAATAAAATTGAACAAAACTGTTCATTTAAAAATTATAATATCTGACCATATCTATATTTTTAGGGTTCCTTGTTTTGCACGTAGGTTTTCAAGACAGATTAATCATTATTAATGGTGTCTATGAAAGAGGATCATTTATATTATCTTATGAGTCTTATATGATGATCATTTATCTAAAATCTGAATCCATTTAATGGTATTTGAGCAATTTCAAAATGGTGATGGTACAGATTCCAGTCTAAGTGCCTAGAGTCTAGGCAGTAAGTTTTACTAACAAAATCTGTGGTTATTACTTGTAAGACAAACCAGTTACCAAGTAAATTCTTCACCTGCAGTATCATGCTTACTGTTACTTAAGTCATATGGCAATGAATGTTCAGGTCTTTAGCAGTTTGCGGCACATTTCTAATGCATTTCACTTTGATAATATTTCCTTTAAATCACTTCCAAGAAAATGAGTAAGGTAGATTTCTTCCTTTTCAGTTCAGCCAGATGTTCAAATACATATACGGAAGAACAAGAATTCCAAGGACAAAAAGCCAATCAATTCCATAAACAGATGTATACAAACAGGAACCTCTTACACTGGGATATTTTTTTAAAAATCTAAATTGTGTTAAAGTACACTTTAAGGTTATTCACATATTTTCCAATAAAAACTACGATGGAGCTGCTTCAAGCACAATAACAATAAATAGCAAAAAGAAACTTTTAAAAATCCTATTCGTCCTGCAGCCTCCTGCCAGAGTCCCACACAATAGCAAATACTTAGGCTGAGAATGGCTCCACTGGAGCAACACTAATACATTTGACACAGCTTCCACCCCGTCATTATGCAGAGGAGCCTGTGCTTATCCCTTTGTAAATTGGAGGCTCTTTTAACCAGGAATCCCAGGATGAAACGGAACCATTTTCCTCACGGCAAAACAAATCCTTCTCCAGTGAATTTTGTTATTGTTTATTGTTACACTGTTTTATCAGCACTAAACTGTATGAAAGCTTCAATTAGTTCTTGATGAATGATCCCATAAAAGCATGTAGTTTCATTTCCCCTGCCACCAGATATTTCACTGAGTGTTATTAAATGAAATATAATTGGGATAAGATTCAGGAAACTCAGAGAAGCTGTAGTGCTCTCAGTTCAGCCTAAAATGGTTAGTCATCAGTGCAGCTGAATCACATTCGACACACTGTACATACAAATTCCCATCGCTTGATCCTGGGGATAATGTAGAGGCACTAGATACAGTCTAATGCACAATCTCTGTCCTTTAGTGAGGATAAAGGCCTATGGTGTGGTGCTGAGTTCAGTGCTGGGTCAAAGAGTTGATATCTCCATAGAGGAGCCAAAGGAATCTGTATGAATCAGATTTCTGCCTGATGGAATATATTCATGTTATATGTTTCATACGATCTACTGTATTGTTCCAGCAGTGGGTGGAAGCCATCCATTTTCTTCTTTCTCCTTGGTAGAGAAACCGTAATATTCAGCTAGGCATAGCGATACATCTGCCTCCTTTGTTTGTGACCGTGTTGCTGCCAACAAAATGTAGAAATGGGGTATGAGACTTCTGAGAAATCGCATTAAATGGAGCTGACTCAACTGGAGGCAGACTCTATAAAAAAAATCTTTCTATCTTCCTTTCTTCTTTTAGCCTTTAACACAGAAGTGAAAACTAGAGCGTTAGCAACTATATGGGATCAGGATGTGACTTTAATATGAACATCATGTAGGAGAGTATTAGTGCAGGAAAACAGAATCCTGAGGGCCTGAAGACATTCTGGAGCTAGCATCTAAGCCTTGAACCGCAATCCCAGGCCTTCATTAATGTATGACACTCTACTCTTTTGATTGAAACACTGTTATAAGCAACACAACTCAACTATAACTGAGAGAGCTGTAGATCCTTAATATGTTTTTGGATAACTAAACACTACTCTCTGTTGGTCATTCTGTGAAGCATTTTAAGGCATGGTAACATTTCATCTTTAAAACAAACCTATAAATTAGGTACTGATGTGATCTCCACTTTACGGATAAGAAAACTAAATCACAAAGCCATCCAACACATAACTCAGTTGGTGGTGAGGGGCTAAAGGAGAGGAAAGGGACTGGAATTCCAGCACTGAATGTTTCTTTCTTTAATGAAATGGATAATATGTTTGTATTTTATCACTTGTTAAGAGACTGTTCTAATTTCTTGGGAAACAAATGAACAAAAAAAGGCCTCCTGTTCACATGGATCAAATACTCTCAAACAGCCTCAAGAGTTCTTATCTTGAATAGAGGTTTCAAAGTGTGGTTTGCAAACCTCTTGGGAAACCAAGATCTAGTGAATATACAACATCAAAACTATTGTCATAATAATACTAAGACTTTTTTTTTCTTTACTCTGTTCACAATTACACTGATGGTGCAAAAGCAATGGTAGATAAAACTGGTGGCAGTTTGTACCAAACCACTAGTAGTCATAGTATTTCTCACTCCAACAGATCCACAGTTAATAACTAAATTAATTAAAGAATTTCCCTTAAGAACATACTTGGTGAAACAGTAAAAATGTTTAATTTCATTAAATCTTGAAACCTGAGTATACATCATTTTAATATTTTATTTGATGAAATGGGAAGATTACAAAATGCACTTCTGCTATATATTGTAATATGATGGTGATCTGGATGTAAAGAACTTGTGCAATTGTAATCAAAAGCTGAACTAGCCAGTCTCTCATGAAATGGCATTTTATTTGAAAGAATTAATAACAAACTATGGTTACTTGACATGAATATTTGGTAGGTATTTTATAAAAAAATATTGAAGTAAATCTGTCAGAGGATGGACCCAACAGAATTTGCGCTGCCAGTGATAAAATTTGAACCTTATAATACTTAATTTTTTCTGGTGAAATTAGTGGTGATATTGACAAATGTGATGTTTTGATATGTGGAAGTTCTGCATAATTCCATGAACTAGTATTCTCTGAATGATCAATGTATATGTTATGTACATGCATGGGTAAAATCATCTACCAGTAAAAGATCCATTCAGAGTGCGTAATAAACTAATGGATTTTAATGTAACAAAGTATCAAAGGTATACTCATATGATTTCAGAGCTCACATAGTAATCTTTAAGAGGACAACCATTTGCTGAGTTTTGGTGTAATATCAAAGAATACTTACAATTATATGTGATGACAACCAAATATCTGCATGAGGCTGTATTTTCTTAACAGATTTCAATCATAAGAATGAGTTGCAGCAGATGAAGATACAGATATAAAAACTGACTATTCTTATTAATTTAGATATTAAAGAGATATGCAAAAGTATAAAATAATATCATTCTTATCCCTTAGTCCTTTTTTGTTGGGAGTTATTTTTCATAAAAATGCTACCTATGTTAACATGCAATGGGTTTAATATTGCTATTTTAAATGATTTGTCTTAAAATACTTAAAGTTTTTTCCTGGTTTCAATTTTTAATGGTAAATAGAGACAGATATAACCCATAAAACAAAATTCATGAAACCAGAAAGTTTGAGAACAGATTGTCTAACACATGGCCCTTTATCTTCCTTGGTTGGACGATTTTTCCTGATACTGGAAAATATTTTAGTGGTAAGCAATTTACTTTGAAAAAGAAAACCAGGTTATTCAGACTGTTTTCTTTTATTATTTCTATGGGACTCATAGCATTTCACATGTGCTTCCCTCAAATTTTCCATTATGCTAGAAAGACTCAGTAGCAGAAGAAATTTATTAGTGTAAATTTTGTGACCTGACTATAATCACAAAATTATGCCAGATTTCTCTTATTTGGAATGAGAAAATTAAAGTTCAAAAGCATGTCACCTTTGACACTGCAATTAAGCCAACACTGAGGAGCCTGCAGAATAGATAGAAACGTCTGTGGCTAATTTCTCTAAATGTTGCAACTGCTGTTTTCTCTAAATTCCTAAGAATCAGAATGATTGCTGCAACCTTTTAAAAACTGAATAAAGGAGGATTACCTTCCCTTATGATTTGTTATTCTTATATCATTATGTTCAAGAAAAAAATATACTTTCCACAATCCAACCAAGGCTGCCACTTAAATATAGCATCATATACTATTCAAGTATCTCCTTAAAATTAACAACTTATGACCAGAGATATATTAATACATCTTTTGTTGCCTGTACTTTATTGATCAGAGATGTTTCAAAATTCACTTACCTAACAAATTGTCAGCCACAGGCGTTAGTTTCTGCAGAAAATCACCCCATCAATAATGTGTTAGATGACATCAGTCATCTAAACTGTTTTTATATATTTAATATAAAGATAATAAGATTTGTTCTTTATGGTTGTTGTGAGATTAAAAAGAGAGAACAAGCTTGAAAACACCCAAGAAACATGTGCTTAAATACTTTGGATTTTGATACTTTGATTTTTATGGCTCTAGAAGGTCCTCTAACAATGAAATATCTCTCATTCACTATGGTGGCCATAAAAACATACCCTTTTGATCTCTCACAACTGCGACTAAGAATAACTGACCTTTGGCCTCAGGACCTATCTCAGCTACAGAGTTGGCACTGAAGCTGTGCTTCCCACAGGCTGCTCCCATTCAATGACTGACAAGACATCAGTACTAAGACGCCTGTTCCTGAGAAAATCACAGTTCTCAGTATTCTAACCAGAAGTGTTGAGAGTTCAAAAAATCAAGTTGCCCAGAATTATAGAGCTAAAGAGCTGAGAATGTTTAACTGAATTTTTCACTAGGTAGAAGGCTGTCTTGAAATATAGAGCTACAAAGATTTGTGAAGTGGCTTCAGTTGCTTATGAATAAAATACAGAAAAGTAATAGGCAGAAAACATGGTATCAGCTAACCCAAACCTTTGTAATCACAATTTTAATTCAGAAATTCAAATCCATTTTATTTTGTGCATGGCATCCTCTAACCACATGTACATTTTAATTGGTAATATAAATTATCAAGTTATTATAATGAGTTCTATTCTATTACATATTCAAGTCTTACAGACAAACAGACACACACACAAACACATATATTTTAGTCCTCTCTCAAATGTATAACCTCACCCACTTCCTGCTTCTGATTCCCACAATCTTAAATTTAATATATTGTGAATCACCTTTTCATATCTTTTTAGACACAGAATAGAGAAGCCAATTTATAATTTTCTATTATAAACATGCTTAGATTATATGTATAACAATAAAAAGTAAACATTTTTGTTGTTTAGTCGTTAAGTCATGTCCTGTCTTTTGTGACACCAAGGACTGCAGCCCGCCAGGATTCCCTGTCCATAGGATTTTCCAGGCAAGAATACTAGACTGGGTTGCCACTTTTCTCTCCCAAAAAAGTAAACATATAGGCAATAAACAATAAAATAGTCAATAATAAAATGTAAAAATTACTTTAAACATTTTCTGTACTCTGCCCTAACATCTAAGCATTTCAGCATTTTTCTTAGATGTTACATTTATTTGTAGTCATAATACCAGTTAATATCCAAAACTCTCATAACCCAATCAGATTTCAAATTTATACAAAGATATATTCTTCAGTTAAATACAAACTTATGGAGAGGAAAATAGTGGCAATTACATAATTGGCAATGTTGATGATCATGATGATCACAGCCTAGCACTCATTACTTTTCACAGTTTCCCTAATACTCAGTTTCACAACAGCTCCTTTAGGTAGATGAAGTTGATAAACCTTTTTTCCTAAAGAGAAAAACCCAAAAGTTCAGTTGTTTTGTTTGTTATCAAATAAATTGTTCTGATTTTAATATCCTCTTCTAGATCACAAATAGCAAGAAGTGAAGGAAAACTGCCCTATACAATTCAAATCTACAGCATCTGTTCACCATTCATATATTATTTTTCCAATCCTTGTATTAGAGTTAAAGGAATACAGACACTAAGCTTTTGATACCAATCTTCTTTTCTTGATAACTAGGTAGTACCATATTTTACCTATCAATTAAAATGGTTCAAGTCAAATGGGAATATTTCAAAAGTAAATTGCATGTAAAGATGTCATTTCTCCCAACCTGGTCTGTAGATTAAATGCAGTCTCCATCAAAATCCCAGCAAGTTATTTTGTTCATATCAAAAACTGATATTAAATTGTATTGCAAAAGACCCATAAGAACATTTTGGAGAATTGACATTCCAGAGTTCAAGATTTACAATAAAGCTACACTAATCAAGAAAGTGTTGACAAAAGGATAGACAAATAGATCAACAGAACACAATAGAATGCCCAGAGATAGATCCACATAAATACAGTCAGCTAATCCTTGACAAAGAAACAAAGATAATTTGATTGTGCAAAGATATTTTCAATAAATGAGGCTGGAATAATTAGCCATCTATATGCACAAAATAAAGAATCTGGACACAGAACACATAGATTCAAAAAATTAACTTAAAATGAATCATGGACCTAATGTAAAATATAAAACTATAAAACTTTTAGAAAATAGCACAAATGAAAATCTAGATAACCTTAGGTAAGGTAATGACTTTTTACTTACAACACCAAAGGCATGATCCATGGACAAAAGAACTGACAAGCTGGACTTCATTAATGTTAAAAATTTCTGTTCTGCAAAAACACTGTCAAGAGAATTTTTAAAAAGCCACTGATTAGGAGAAAATATTTGCAGAAGACATTTCTGATAAAAGACTGTTGTGAAAAATATACAAAAAGCTTTTCAAATTCAACAATAAGAAAACAAACAAACCAATTAAAAAGTGAAACAAAGGTTTGAACAGACACTATACCAAAGAAGATATACAGATGCAAATAAGAATTTTAAAATATGCTCCACATACTCTGGTCATCATAGAAAAGCAAATTTAAACAACAAAGAGATACTACTATCCACCCATTAGAATGCTGGCAAAAATGTAGAGCAATAGGAATTATAATTCTCAGTGCTAGTGGGAATATAAAATGATAAAGCCACCATGGCAATTTCTCACAAAACTAAAAGTAATCTTATCATATTGTCTAGCAAGTATGTACCCTGGTATTTACACAAAGGAGTTGAAAACTTGTCCTGCATGCAGATGTTTATAGCAGCATTATTCATAATTGCCAAAACTTGGAAGCAACTAAGTTGTCTTTTAGTAGAACAGATAAATGAACTGTGGCATACTTAGATAATAGAATATTATTCAGAGCTAAAAAGAAATGAACTATCAAGCGATGAAAAGATAAGGAGGGAGTTTAAACACATATCATTAATTGAAAGAAGCCCACTTAGAAAGGATATGCACTGTATGATTCCAACCACATGACATTCTGGAAATGGCAAAACCATGGACAGTAAGGGGATCCGTGGTTACACTGGTTAGGGCAAAGAAAGGATGAATAGCAAGAGCACAGAGGATTTTTAGAGCAATGAGATTGTTCTGTAATACTACAATTCTTGATCCATTTCACATGTGTCCAAATCCATTCAATGCATAACACTAAAATGCACCCTAATGTAAGCTTTGGACTTTGGGTAATAATCATGTGTCAGTGTAGGTCCACTGATGGTAACAAAAGTCCTATTCTGGTGAGTAATGGTGTTGTAGGAGAGTCCGTGCATGTATGGAGGGCAAGGAGTATATGGAACCACCCAGTACTTTGTGCTCAGTTTTGCTATGAACCTAAAACCTCATTTAGACTATTTTTAAGTAGTTTTCATACCATCTGGGTAACATTTTAAAATGATAATCTGAGAGTTGGGTACTGGAAGCAGTATTTTATAGAGCTTTTGGAGTTTCCCTTGGGAGTCTTCATAATGCTGTTGGGCTTCTACTTTAAAAGACTTCATTTTGCTAAGGGTGGCATTTCCCCCACTTTGAAGATTCTAACATGTTTTAAAGGTCCTCTTTTTGAAGAAATGAGTATCTGTGGAATTCTCTGATGAGAAAGTTTCCTATTCCAGGAGAAAAGAAGTCCTCTGTTGAAATTATTTACCAGATTATGGTTTTAACCCTGGAGACAGTCTAATCCCTGACAGGGTTATCATCTTTTTGAAAATATTAATATGTTTGAAAAAAGGTTCTACTTCTGAAGAAATTATTATTGCTAGAAGGAGGCTATCTTTAAAATTTTAGTAAGTTGTTGTTTTCAAGTATATTCAGTAGCATAGGATGACTTCACTGGGGAAGCATTAAAGTAGATGTAATTTATTCTATCAGCAATTTTATAGAATTCTATGAACACTGGAATAGAACTAGTATCTCATGATGCGTGTGAATCAATATTTCCATTTATTAAACTAAACAGATAAGTGAAATGTATGTAACTTTATTTATATGCCTGACTAGTCATATATCGGAGAAGGCAATGGCACCCCACTCCAGTACTCTTGCCTGGCAAATCCCATGGATGGAGGAGCCTGGTAGGCTGTGGTCCGTGCAGTCGCTATGAGTTGTACACGACTGAGCGACTTCACTTTCACTTTTCACTTTCCTGCATTGGAGAAGGAAATGGCAACCCACTCCAGTGTTCTTGCCTGGAGAATCCCAGGGACAGGGGAGCCTGGTGGGCTGCTGTGTCTGGGGTTGCACAGAGTCGGACACGACTGAAGCGAGTTAGCAGCAGCAGTCATATATATTTTTTTGCATATTATTTATTTTTTAATTTTTATTTTATTTTGGGGTATAGCTGATTAATAATGTTGTGTCAGTTTCAGGTATACAGCAAGGTGATTCAATTAAACATATACATGTATATACTCTTTTTCAAATTATTTTCCCATTTAGATTATTACTGAGTATTGAGCATAGTTCCCGGTGCTATACAGTAGGTCCTTCTGGCTGTCTATTTGAAATATAAAAGTGTGTACATGTCAATCCCGAACTCCCAATCTATCCCTCCTCCTCACCCTTCCCCCTGGAAACCATAAGTCTCTAAGTCTATGAGTTGGTTTATATTTTTTATTTTTAATATATAATAGAGTCTCATAAGCAATGATAAATATTAGGTCCAGCATTAGACTACTAATAAAGGAAATACATACTCTTTATCAATAGTCCTTTTTTAAACCCATTTCTAAAACCAAGTATTTCCAGAGATCATACAATATTTCTCATGTGGAGAATTCACATGAATGAACTGAAACAAGATAAGAGGAATAGAGAAATTATAATTATAAATATTTTAATGTTTCATAGAGAAAAGAAAAAATAAATGAGAGAAAGGAAGGAGAAAAGAGAAGTGAAGAAATAAATTAGGTGATTATGCAAATACTGTCTTACATATTTAATGCAAAGAACTGAGTCATTGTAAAGACCCTGATGATGGGAAAGATTGAAAGCGGGAGGAGAAGGGGACGACAGAGGGTGAGATGGTTGGATGGCAACACTGACTTCATGGACATGAGTTTGAGCAAGCTCTGGGAGTTGTTGATGGACAGGGAGGCCTGGCATGCTGCACATGGGGTCGAAAAGAGTCGGACACGACTGAGTGACTGAACTGAACTGAATTGAACTGTCCTACTTATTTCCCTGTAGGATCTGAAATACAAAGAGTAAATAAATGCAAATGGGGGGTGGTAAAAATAAGGAACTTATTGACCTGTCTAGTTTTAATAAAAACAATAAACTGAAACCCAATGGTTGCATTTTAGTGAGGCTTTATTTAAAATGTTTTTTTTTTTTAATTTACCATGTGTTGTATATGAGAAATAAGCTAATTTTAAAACATCTTTTATGCAACTTGAAAATCTCAGGAAAAGATATCCGAGGTATCAGTACAGTTCAGTTGCTCAGTCATGTCCAACTCTTTGTGACCCTATGGACTTCAGCATGCCAGGGTTCCCTGTCCATCACCAACTCAGGGAGCATACTCAAACTAATGCCCATTACGTCGGTGATGCCATCCAACCATTAAATCCTCTGTCATCCCCTTCTCCTACCATCTTCAATCTTTTCCAGAATCAGGGTCTCTTCAAATGAGTCAGTTCTTTGCATCAGGTGGCCAAAGTATTGAACTATCAGCTTCAGCATCAGTCCTTCAATGAATATTCAGGATTGATTTCCTTTCAGATGGACTGGTTGGATCTCCTTGCTGTCCAAGGGACTCTCAAGAGTCTTCTCCAAAACCACAATTCAAAAGCATCAATTCTTTGGTGCTCAGCCTTCTTTAAGGTCCAACTCTCACATCCATATATGACTATTGGAAAACCCATAGCTTTGACTAGATGGACCTTTGTTGGCAAAATAATGTCTCTGCTTTTTAATATGCTATCTAGATTGGTCATAACTTTTTTTCCAAGGAGCAAGCATCTTTTAATTTCATGGCTACAGTCATCATCTGCAGTGATTTTGGAGCCCAAGAAAATAAAGTCTCTCACTGTTTCCACTGCTTCCCCATCTATTTGCCATGAAGTGATGGGACTGGATGCCATGATCTTAGTTTTCTGAATGTTGAGCTTTAAGCCAACTTTTTCACTCTCCTCTTTCACTTTCATCAAGAGGCTCTTTAGTTCTTCTTTGTTTTCTGCCATAAGGGTGGTGTCATCTGCATATCTGAGGTTATTGATATTTCTCCCAGCAATCTTGATTCCATCTTGTGCTTCATCCAAGCCAGCATTTCTCATGATGTACTCTGCATATAAGTAAAATAAGCAGGGTGACAATATACAGCCTTGACATACTCCTTTCCCTATTTGGAACCAGTCTGTTGTTCCATGTCCAGTTCTAACTGTTGCTTCCTGATGTGCATACAGATTTCTCAAGAGGCAGGTCAGGTGGTCTGGTATTCCTATCTCTTTATGAGTTTTCCACAGGTTGTTGTGATCCACACAGTCAAAGGCTTTGGCATAGTCAATAAAGCAGAAATAGATGTTTTTCTGGAACTCTCTTGCTTTCTTGATGATCCAACGGATGTTGGCAATTTGATCTCTGGTTCCTCTGCCTTTTCTAAAACAAGCTTGAACATCTGGAAGTTCATGGTTCATATATTGCTGAGGCCTGGCTTAGAGAATTTTGAGTATTACATTACTTGTGTGTGAGATGAGTGCAGTTGTGTCCATGTGTATAGTTCAATTCAATCTCCCACAACATCCCTTCATTTGAATTAATGCAGAATTTGTTAATGTAGGAAACCATAACTTCATATGAAGAAAGAAAGGAAATGCAAATTACAAATGCAAATCTCGGCACTAAAATTTCAAGGCAGAACTTGGTACTGGATTTGATAATCTAAAACATGATTATGGCTATCCTTGGTGGCTCAGAGGGTAAAGCGTCTGCCTGCAATGCAGGAGACCCAGGTTCGATCCCTGGGTCAGAAAGATCCCCTGTAGAAGGAAATGGCAACCCACTCCAGTATCCTTGACTGGAGAATCCCATGGACAGAGGAGCCTGGTGGGCTACAGTCCACAGGGTCACAAAGAGTCAGACACAACTGAGCGACTTCACTTAAAACATGATTAATTACTATTTTCAGGGACCATGAATCTAATTATGTTATATCCATTTACAATCTTTTTCCAATGCAGTATACACATGCATGGCCTTCTTCAGTGGTTCAGTGCTAAAAATCTGCCTGTAGTGCCGGAGATGCAGGAGACTTGAGTTTGATCCCTGGGTCAGGAAGATTCTCTGGAGCAGGGCATGGTAACGCACTCCAGTATTCTTGCCTGGAGAATCCCATGGACAGAGAAGCCTGGCAGGCTACAGTCCAAAGGGTCACAAAGAGTCAGACACCACTGAAGTGACTGAACATACATGCATGCATACATATTGATTGTATTGTATTGATCAACATATGTATTGATCAATCAGTCATCAACTATTGTACATGTACTATGAATATAGTAGGTATTGTACTGTGGCTAGAAAATCTGTATAAGAATTTCACTTAATTTTGTGTCTTCATTCAAATGATAACCAGAAGACCAAGGAATAATTATCTCAGAGAAACGGAGGTATGATTATAAGGGAAGGTGAGAGGGGATATCAGGAAGCAAAGAAAAGTATTAATGAAATCTGGATAAGGATATCAAATGTGCTCTGGATGTCCAGTTCCAGTAAGGCTAGAGGTATTTTACCTCTTACTTCCATAGTGGGGACAGATAGGGGAGACACATATGCCAGTCTGATCCCTAGTGGTTCTTCCCTCTCTGACCTGAGTAAATAAGTAATATAAATGGAGAGAAAAAAAAAAAAAAAAAACAGTGGTTCTTCTGCAAGGATTTTAGATGTTAAAATC
Source organism: Bos grunniens (assembly GCF_055505025.1). Taxonomy (NCBI): domain Eukaryota; kingdom Metazoa; phylum Chordata; class Mammalia; order Artiodactyla; family Bovidae; genus Bos; species Bos grunniens. The sequence goes on from NC_141173.1 coordinate 52,882,580, forward strand.
CCATAGGAAAGACAGGACAAACATGTGAAAAGAATTTGAGAATGCGTAACATACTCCATATAGTAGAGAGAGATGTAAATTGCCTCTTTAAAGTATGCATGGCAATTCTGCCTCAGAGTTTCTAAAATCTCACCCCAAACCACTCTTCTTTAAGAGTGGATATGCATCTTTTAGCTGATTCGATCATGTTTTTTGTGCTTCTTAATTCAAATCTGAAATAATCTGATATTTGCAGTTCTTGTAAACTACATGCTTTAAATTATTTTGAATTTGATTGGCTTTAAATGGAAGACAGTAGCATAGCTCAATGCTAATACTCATATGTTTATATATAGATCAAAATGCATACATTGCAGAATAGTTAATGATCCCCCAGTGAGAAAAGATGGAATAAAGGAATATATATAATGAAACTTATTTAATAATTTTCAACCAGATTGAATTTTCTTTGACTTTTTTAGGGAATAATTCTCTAAGGACAATCATGTTAGAAGCAATGTGCATGGTCACTAAGGCTATTTTTGTTCTGTATTTCAGGCTTAAAATATACCACACAAATAGAGTAAGATGCTGAAAATATATGTACTCTACCCTGATTAATGAATGCTATAGATATCTTTTTGCTCTGTCTGCTTGGTTAGCTTTGTTTCAAATGTGATACAGATCTCATGCTGCATGGCAGATCCAGAAATAGTCCATGTTCTTTAAATTCAGGCAATGTATCATATTCTATTACATCATGTCACATCAGACTATGACAGTAAAGCAAGAGTTATGTGGGTATGGACCAGTTGGTAAACTGGTCCCAACAAACGACAATTTGAAGATCAAGTACAATATTCTTATGAAAAAAATATTTTAAAAAATAGAATCATAAATAACATATAAGACATGAAGGAGACTTTCCTATTTAGTTGCAATATCAACTTCCCACATAATTTTTCCCAAAACTGAAAAATGCAACTTGACCAGATATATTTATACAATCTGGCACTTAAATAAAGGTTTCCTACATCATATTTTGCCTTGGTATTTTTTATATATTAATTATGGAAAGATTAAATAATGCATCAGAGGCTCTTCTCACATCATGTATGTCTAAGAATACAATGGGAGACATTAGAGACCAAAAAGAAAGACTTTCAAGGATAAAGACTTTCAACATTCCGAAAATGAAGATCATGGCATCTGGTCCCATCACTTCATGGCAAATAGATGGGGAAGCAGTGGAAACAGTGAGAGACTGTATTTTCTTGGGCTCCAAAATCACTGCAGATGATGACTGTAGCCATGAAATTAAAAAACTCTTGCTCCTTGGAAGAAAATTATGACCAACCTAGACAGCATATTAAAAAGCAGAGACATTACTTTGCCAACAAAGGTCCATCTAGTCAAAGCTATGGGTTTTCCAATAGTCATATATTGATGTGAGAGTTGGACCAGAAAGAAGGCTGAGCACCAAAGAACTGATGCTTTTGAATTGTGGTTTTGGAGAAGACTCTTGAGAGTCCCTTGGACAGCAAGGAGATCCAACCAGTCCATCTGAAAGGAAATCAATCCTGAATATTCATTGAAGGACTGATGCTGAAGCTGAAGGTCCAAAACTTCAGCTACCTTATGCAAAGAACTGACTCATTAGAAAAGACCCTGATGCTGAGAAAGATTGAAAGCATGAGGAGAAGAGGATGACAGAAGATAAAATGGTTAGATGGCATCACTGACTTGACAGACATGAGTTTGAGCAAGCTCTGTGATTTGGTGATAGACAGGGAAGCCTGGCATGCTGCAGTCCAAGGGTCACAGACTGAGCAACTGAACTGAACATGTAAATATCAATACTTTTTCCTCTTTATGTTAATTTTTATTGGCGTATAGTTGCTTTACAATTCCGTGTTAGTTTCTTTTAAAATATATATAGTTCCAAACAATAGAGCATATTAAATAAATTACAAGCAAACCTGGGAATACTAGAGGGAAAAATTAAGAAAATAATAGATGATAGTTTAGAATGCTGTAATTTTAAATTTCTCTGATACAGCAAAATGATTATTTAGAATGTTTAATCAAATTGCTTGTGAAAAGTGTATTTTAGATAGTATTGATAAGAAACTAAGGGAGATTCTAGGTAAAGAATAAATACTCTTTGTTTAAATCATAGCATTATTTTTTTGGTTTTATCCTAAGGCAAAAGTAAACAAATTGGACTTAATTAAACTTAAAAGCTGTTACACAGCAACGGGAATCATGAGCAAAATGAAAAGACAACCTAAAGAATGGGAGAAAATACTTGCAAAGTATATGACAGATACGGGGTTAATATCCAAAATATGTAAATAGTTCATACAACTCAACATAAAAAAAAGGGCAGAAGATCTGAACAGACATTTTTCCAAAGAAATCACACAAATGACCAACAAGCACATGAAAAGATGCTTGAAATCTCTGATCATCAGAGAAATGCAAATAAAAACCACATTGAGATATCACCCCACAACTGTCAGAATGGCTATCATCAAAAAAAAAAAAAGTTGACCAGGACATGGACAAAAGGGAAACTTTACACTCTTGGTGGGAATGAAATTGGTGTGCCACTATTGCAAATAGTAAGAAGTTTCTCAATAAACTAAAAATAGAACTACCCAGAAACTCCACTCTGGGGAAATATCTGAAAAAATAAAAAAACACTACTTTGAAAAGATACCTGCACCCCAATGTTCATAGCAGCATTATTTAGACTGCCAACCAGTCCATCCTAAAGGAAATCAGTCCTGAATATTCATTGGAAGGACTGATGCTGAAGCTGAAACTCCAATACTTTGGCCACCTGATGCAAAAAACTGACTCATTGGAAAAGACACTGATATTGGGAAAGATTGAAGGCAGGAGGAGAAGCAGACAACAGAGGATGAGATGATTGGATGGCATCACTGACTCAATGGGTGTGAGTTTGAGTAGACTCTGGGAGTTGGTGATGGACAGGGAGGCCTGGTATGCTGCAGTCCATGGAGTCGCATGAGCAACTGAACTGAAATGAACTGAAGGTATGGAAGAAACTTAACTGTCCATCAACAGAGGAATGGATAAAGAAATAGTAGATGGAACACTACCTAACCAATTAAAAAATGAAATTTCGCCATTTGCAACAACACGGATGGGCTTGAAGGTTAATATGCTAAACAAAATATTGATAAGTCTGACAGAGAAAGACAAATACTGTGTGCTATCACTTGGATGTGGAATCTAAAAAATACAACAAATTAGTGAATAGAACAAAAAAGAATCAGACCCACAAAACAAACTAGTGATTACCAGTGGGGAAAGGAAAGACAAAGAGGGGGAATAATAAGGATAGGGTATTAAGAAGTACAAACTATTACGTAAAAAATAAGTTACAAAGATATATTGCATAGCACAGAGAATATAGCCAATACTTTATAGTAACTACAAATGAAGTATAACTTTTAGATTTGAATCATACGTTATATACCTGCAATTTATATAATATTGTACATGAATAATAATTTTTAAGAATTCTAGGTATAGAAGCAGTGAAGGAAATAGAAAAACAAAACTTCAACAATTCTAGTAAATTATTACAAAATTTTTTACCTTGCGGTATATTTATGAGATTTTTACAACAGTCTTCTTTGAGCAGGTTTTCCCAAGTGGCACAGTGGTAAAGAATCTGCCTCCCAATGCAGGAGACATGAGTTTGATCCCTGGATCAGGAATAAACCATGGAGTAGAAAATGGAAACCCACTCCAGTATTCTTGCCTGGAGAATTCCATGGACAGAGAAGCCTGGGCAGGATACAGCCCATCGGGTCACAAAGAGTCAGACACGACTGAAGATGCACACACAGCACCTTCTTTGAGCATCAATATGTCCCTCTTCATGCCCCTAAAACTATCCTTGCAACTTTGAGGAAGAACGTTAGATAGAGAAAGGCCATAAGTTATGCAGCAAAAAGAGAAAGGTATGAACTGGAAAGGACACCAAATCTTAGTAACACCTATTTGGAGAAGGAAATGACCACATGAATTCATCTAATTATTATTTTATTCAATAAACATCAATTATCAGCTATGTGTTAGGAACAGTGTCCGGCAGTCCATTCTGAGTCACACTGGAACCTCAGAAAAACAAAACATGCATCCCTGTATCGAGTATATTCCTGTGCTTTGACTTAAGAGAAAGTCTATATAAGTGCCGTCAAAAGTATGATTATATATTAAAAGCCCTGCATTGCCCAATCTATTTCAATGCTACGTCAAACCTGACGAACTTAACTAGTGTGGGTTGTGGCACTTGCCAGGCTGGAGGACTGCAGAGGATTGGAACCCACTGATCACACCGTAGTGCAGCCTAGTGAAAGGACACAGAAATATGTATTTATTTTTAAATGTGATATTATGTTCATAGTGTACTTTTTGCATTCTTCAAACATTACACTCAAATATTTATCTTGATTATTGAATAATTGATGTGTTTTTTACATTTTGCATTTCACAGGTTTCACCCTAATCCAGACTTTGGGTTCAAACTTAGATTACAAAGTAGAACACAATAGGGTGTCTGCTATCAAAGAACTGAAACTTTAATAGGAACTTTGATTCCAAATCAGTATCCTCTATCCTCTATCCTATATAGGAGAAGACTCTTGAGAGTCCCTTGGACTGCAAGGAGATCCAACCAGTCCATTCTGAAGGAGATCAGCCCTGGGATTTCTTTGGAAGGAATGATGCTAAAGCTGAAACTCCAGTACTTTGGCCACCTCATGCGAAGAGTTGACTCACTGGAAAAGACTCTGATGCTGGGAAGGATTGGGGGCAAGGGGAGAAGGGGACGACAGAGGATGAGATGGCTGGATGGCATCACTGACTCGATGGACGTGAGTCTAGGTGAACTCCGGGAGTTGGTGCTGGACAGGGAGGCCTGGCGTGCTGCGATTCATGGGGTCACAAAGAGTCGGACACGACTGAGCGACTGATCTGATCTGATCTGATCCTATAGTCTTTTCCCTCCCTCTCTCTCCCCACACAGGTGCATACACCACACACATGCCGGCACATGCACACACACCCAATTGTATCTTCATCTTTGCTTAGAGTATTTCACATTTCCTCTGGATGTTTTCAGACTACTTATTTCCAAAAGTTTTACTCATATGTCAAAATATTCAGTTTTCCACTGTTCCTTAAGTTTCACCAACAATTTTAATGGAGCCTTAATGCTCAGTGCTTTGGCTTTTGAGATATTATTTCACTTTTGTTCATAATGCCAGGTATCTTCCATTGTTATTGCCAGAGTCACTCTCCACTCTGCTCTCTGACATGAGAAGCTGACTCATATGGACTCTACCAACAACTTTTTTATCTTCTAGCTTATAGTTGGATTCTGTCAATGGGGATCACAAAACAAATTGGAAGGATGGTGGAGAGTGAGGTCAGGATATTCACTGCCTGTCTTCTCCCTTGGCAAGTCTTCTCAGTTGGCTATGTTCCTCAACTACTCTTTCTTAAGGCAATATCTCTGGATTTTGGTAACTGCTCCCTATCCTCCCTGTGAGACTGAAGAGATATCAGCTCTCTTTTTTTACCCACTCCATTTTTTGAGTTTCCCCTTTACCATGTCCACATCTTTGTAGAACATCCCTTGCAAATACAAAGTTTCAGTTTATTTAAACAGATGTGCCATCTATTTCTGGATGGAACCTTGATTGCTACTCCCATTTATCTTACTGCAGTGATCACTATGCCGCCAGTTACTATTTATTTTGATGTTCACTTTTACCTCTGTTTAAATTATTTTCTATCTTCTTTTGTTGGATTATAAAATTCTTATGTATTTTTTAAAAATATATTAAGATCTTTTATTAAGATATTTTCAAATAAGTTGATACATTACTCTGATGCTTTAAACATAGTATTTAAAACATAAGTTGACCTTAATGATATGGAAATCTCATTATTAGAAACATGAAATACTGTAAAGTGATGCCTCAAAGAGCTTTAAAATGTTGCACAAGATCCTACAACAATCATAGACTCTCATGCAATTATGTTTATAATTGATTTCTCTTTCCCTCCTGCCACTTTACTCAACACATTTAAGGATATCAATTAGCCATTGCCTTCTCTGAGGAGGTATGCACTAAGCACTACTTAAAGTACACAGGACTTTGTAGTATCATCCATGTACCCCTAAAAGGTACCCCTATATACCTCTTTTCTCTTCCTCATTTGATATTTTGAATCTGCAATCATCTTGGAAATGTAACTAAACATAAAAAGCAGACCTGAGTAAGGATCTGGGGGCCACCTTACAAAAGCACATATGGACTTTTAGTAAATGGGCTTTGTGATTATTGCCAACTGTTTTGTAGCTTTCAGCAGCCCATCTCTGGGTTTAAAACTACTTTTCAGAAAGTTGAAAAACAGACGTCAGAAATAGGGATGAATGAAGATTTATAAGCATGGATCCCTTGGATAGCTTATAAATATAATTGATCACTTATGTCATTTCTACTGTGTTGCTGCTACTGCTGCTAAGTCGCTTCAGTCGTGTCCGACTCTGTGTGACCCCATAGACGGCAGCCCACCAGGCTCTCCCATCCCTGGGATTCTCCAGGCAAGAACACTGGAGTGGGTTGCCATTTCCTTCTCCAATGCATGAAGTGAAAAGTGAAAGTGAAGACTCTCAGTCGTATCCGACTCTTCGCGACCCCATGGACTGCAACCTACCAGGCTCCTCTGTCCATGGAATTATCCAGGCAAGAGTACTGGAGTGGGTTGCCATTGCCTTCTCCAAAATATCACACAAGAAGTCACAATAAAAAGTATGAGAAAGATGGAATTGAGATTAGGAAGACGATCAGAGAATGTAAGAAAAAGTCATGCACCGTCTTCTTTCCTTAATTCTGTCTGACCGTTTTGGAGGGAGGCAGGTGACAAACCAATGTGATCAACCTCTTCTATCCTCACATTTTAAAAACATTGTCTTTTCATTTTTATTTCATTTTTATTCTCCTTGCATTAAAAGTTGATTATTATTAGGCTATGTTCTTATTATGATGATTATTATGATTATTATTAGGCTAAATTCTATCTCTATTTTCCAGTATATTTAATTTCTGGTCCCCATGCATTTTACTGACTTGCATAATAATCTTGATGTCATTGCAAAATGGGCATGAAGGTTTTGTGTACAATAAGAAAAATTAACCTCTTCAAAACTGCTTCTTTTCTAGATCGATGGACATTCCTATTAGTAACTGCATGCAAGTTGGTAGAGCATCTGTCTCCTGGTTTGCTTCCTTGTCAAATTTACAGATTATTCTGCATAACTTTTCACCCTGAATCTGCACTCTACAAGACAAAGGTAAAAAAGCACACAGCCAGTGCAACACTCTTTAGAGAATGAACATGCAGTGCAAATTCATGCTGTGAGGATCTGTAAAGCTCCTTGAGCCTATGAACAGGTGTGAAAAATGTTGCGACAATCTGGAAAGCATATTTTAGACCAACTACTATTGGATTATTTAGGTAACAATAAAACTATTTACCCACAAAAAGCAGTTTATAATACTCATTTTTAATATGAGAATATAACTTTGAGAATCTAAATGTTAAAATGGTCCCCCATTAGAGAATGCACAGGTGAATAATTAAAAAGTCAAAATCAAAATACTGACAATAGTCACATATTTTATACATAAAAAGATATGCTTTCTCCAGTTTGAATCACAAAAATATATTTCTTTGCAAAAGCTGAAAAGAGTAGAATCCAGATCCTGAATATTTAATAGAAAATAAAATGATATTTATTTTTAAGTGCATTCTACATTCAACACAACTGCATACGCACAACAAATCTATTGCGTTGCCCTGACATAGTTACTGCAAAGGTTTTTCCTTTGCTATCCCAAGGGCCCAATTGATTTATCTGCCAGAAGCCTAAAGCCCCAAAATAAGATAGCTTTGAGTTTACAGAGGTCATTTTTCATTGTCTAAATAAAAATTTCTAAACAAAAATCTCTCATCCTGTTAACCGCAGGGTCCTTATCTCCCCAGAGGCTACAGCAACCTGAAAGAAGCCATTTCAATTCTTTCATGAAGAAAGATAAAAGCAAGTTTTCGATTAGAAAGCCCAGCAAAGCCTTCTTATTAAATAGTGGTAACAGGAACTAGTTGAAAAGGTAAAACTGTTCTAGGATGGGGCGGAGGAAAGAGGGAAATTATTATGCATGAGACAAACCTTATACAGGGAGTGCAAAGACAATCGAAGACGGTGATATCCAAGGAGCCAAAAGGCAGTTTATGAATCCTTGTAACTCCTCACAGTTGTTCTACCCAGCTCCTTAATAAACTGCCTAGTTCTATCAAGCATGTTCTCTTAATTGTGTGCACCCACTTTTATCAACTAACATTAACTATGTGTCTCGATAATTATGCATTCAGGCCCATCTTCTCTGATCTGTCATCATTCAAAGTGCTTATGCAGCACAGGCAGGGGTGGAATGTGGCATGCTATCCTAGCTTCAGAATAATAGATTTTGTGAGGCTAAGCTAAAAGGAAATTATCAAAAATTACTTCATAGACTAAGTTTTGATAAAGAAGATAAACATAGACACTAATGGTGATGCCTTGGGAAACAAACCAGAACTGTAGAAGAAAAGAAGGATGCTGCTATTTGAAGGGAAATCTGTTATAAATGAAGGAGAATAAAAAGCACGGCTCATATTTTAACACAGTTCTTTTAGCAAAATGTACAAGGAGAAAAGAAATAATTTGGGGGCATGTTTATACTAAAACATAAACTAGTTCATTTATTTTTTTTAATTAATTTTATTTTATTTTTAAACTTTACAATATTGTATTAGTTTTGCCAAATATCGAAATGAATCCGCCACAGGTATACCTGTGTTCCCCATCCTGAACCCTCCTCCCTCCTCCCTCCCCATACCCTCGCTCTGGGTGGTCCCAGTGCACCAGCCCCAAGCATCCAGTATCGTGCATCGAACCTGGACTGGCGACTCATTTCATACATGATATTTTACATGTTTCAATGCGATTCTCCCAAATCTCCCCACCCTCTCCCTCTCCCACAGAGTCCATAAGACTGATCTATACATCAGTGTCTCTTTTGCTGTCTCGTACACAGGGTTATTGTTACCATCTTTCTAAATTCCATATATATGCGTTTCATTTATCAATTAAAGTGCCAGCGTAGCTTTCCTACTGTCTTTAAAAAACAGAAAAGGCCTGCGGTTGGGGTTGGGGGTGGGGTACTTAAATCAGTAAACAATTTTTAAAATCTTTCTGTTTGTCCTCTAAATATGTATCCTATTAATTTTTTAGATTTGTATTAATTTAAATTTTGACATAAAAAAAGTACTTCCAGACAAGAATAAACAGTCAGACACAGTCTATAAAATGTCTGGCTTACTTTGTCTTCCATTCTTAGCCATGGTGTATTAACAAATAATGAATATAATTTTTTTTCTCTCTGTTTAGATACATATTCTAAAAAGCACTTCAAGATACCCTTAATTATGTACCTAACAAAGAAACTATTTCAACTCATTTCTTCCAAGAAAATGCGAAAATAAGATTTCTATACATTAATTTTAAAATTCGTCAAAACCTGAAGGTTACCCAATAAAATACTTTCAGAAAGTATGGCTTCATATTAAGTATTTTCATGTTACTATTATTATATCTGATAGAAAAGATATATAGAAAATTTTCTAATATTCTGTAGAGAACTAATCTTAGTGGATTCAGACAGAAGTCATGTTGCTCAAAAGCAAACAAAGAATGAGAATACCACATAAGGGTTTTTTTCTCTGTGTGTGTGTATAATTTTGTTTTTGTTTTTTGTACAATAGTTATGGTGATTAAGTGGTAATACCTGATTTGAACATTTTTCAGCCAAAATCATCTTGACTATTTTCTATAGGGAATAACTTTAAAGATTAATGTATCACTAGTTCATGTGTTACAAGGAACCCAATACTGTCTCATAAGAAAATATGTGCCCATGAGGCCACCTTCAGGCAAAGTGTGAGGGTTTTCTATCCAGTGATGAGTCTTCTTTTATGCTTCAAGTATTGCTTATAAGGTACTAAACACATGACCAGTTTTACTGTTTATGAGATATATGGATCTGCCCAGAATCAGAAGTACAAAATACTCCTTCCTTGACTTTCATCAGAGAGTAGAATATTCATTTCCCAGATCTTACATGTCCATCAAAATCCAAACTAAGGAAATTATGATGCTTAGGGGAAAAAAAAAACAAAAAACTGAAAGGTATTCCCTCCTTGGCAAGTTAAAATCTGCTTCCTATCAAAATGGGTCTCTAGAGAAGATCATACATGGCTTCAATTGGCCTCCTATATACTTGATACTGGTAAGCTGGTTTTTGATGCCCCTGGCCCACTGTTTAGAAGAATGCATACAACAAGCAACTCTATAAAATTCTTAATTGTATTTCATGTGTAAGTCTGAAGAAGATATTACCTCATATCAGGATCCACATGAGAAATTTTACTTAGAAATCAGTGCTCAAAAATAACTTACCCTGAGAAACTACTAGAGCTTACCTTTGTCGATATTAAGCTTTAGACAATTGATTTTATCTATTTTGTTCTTTTTTTTTTTTTTTTGTATTTTACAATTATGTGTACGTGCTTAGTCACTCAGTCTTGTCCAACTCTTTGCAATCCTATGGACTGTAGCCAACCAGGTTACTCTGTCCGTGGGACTTTTCCAGGCAAGAATACTGGAGTGGATTACCATTTCCTTTCCAGGGGAACTTCCTGACTCGGAGATTGAACCCGACTATCCTGCATCTCCTGCATTGCAGAGGGATTCTTTATCACTGAGCCCGCTAGGAAGCCTTTTACAATAATAAATCATTTCAAATATTTTGGGAAACAGAGTGTGGCATAAATAATAAATGGAATAGTTAAAATGATTGAACTCACATTACAAAATCCATACAAATTAAAAGGAACACCTAATAAACATTGTGGGAACAGTGGAAATAGTGGCTGAGTTTATTTTTGGGGGGCTCCAAAATCACTGCAGATGGAGATTGCAGCCATGAAACTAAAAGACACTTACTCCTTCAAAGGAAAGTTATGACCAACCTAGACAGCATATTAAAAAGCAGAGACATTACTTTGTCAACAAAGGTCCATCTATTCAAGGCTATGATTTTTCCAGTGGTCATGTATGGATGTGAGAGTTGGACTGTGAAGAAAGCTGAGCACGGAAGAATTGATCCTTTTGAACTGTGGTGTTGGAGAAGACTCTTGAGAGTCCTTTGGACTGCAAGGAGATCCAACCAGTCCATCCTAAAGGAGATCAGTCCTGGGTGTTCATTGGAAGGACTGATGTTGAAGCTGAGACTCCAATACTTTAGCCACCTGATGAGAAGAGCTGACTCATTTGAAAAGACCCTAATGCTGGGAAAGATTGAGGGCGGGAGGAGAAGGGGATGACAGAGGATGAGATGTTTGGATGGCATCACCGACTCGATGGACATGGGTTTGGGTAGACTCCGGCAGTTAGTGATGGACAGGGAGGCCTGGTGTGCTGCAGTTCATGGGGTTACAAAGAGTCGGACATGACTGAGCGACTGAAGTGAGTAAACATTGGCCTGCATAATGGTCAGGTAAGTAGAAAAAGATGTCAATAGGCAGATGTTTGTCCATTGTTAGTGCAGTTATTCGCAATGCCAGCAGGGACCAAATTGTTCCATCTTTCTGCACTGATATCATTAGACTGTTACTTTTTTTTCATGTCTGCACTTTTTCACTCTTAGCTTTACTGCCACTCCTAAGTAAGACTATATTCAAAGATAAGAGGCAGAGTGAAGGAATAGTACCAGCCATGCTTATGTCAGGAAGAGAGTATCACCAGATGCCCCAGCAGACTTTTCCTCAGGCCTCATTGGCTGTAACAAGAACACATGGGCCCTTTTGTTACAAGGGAAGCTGAAAAAGAGAGTACTCAGCTTTCTGAGATGGCAAAAGAAAGGGTAGTATATTCAGCATGTAGATATCAAAAACAATATAAAACAAAACAAAAAGAGCTTCTAAATACTCATTATTAAGTTCAGAAAGAATAAGGTACTATATATGTGGTTCTATGTCAGGAAGATTCCCCTGGAGAAGGGAATGGCAACCCACTCCAGTATTCTTGCCTGGAGAATTCTGTGGACAGACCATGGCATTGAAAAGAGTCGACACAACTGAGCGACTAACACACTTCCACAGGTACTTTTCACTGTAAGTGTATTTGCTGTAGGCATCTTTGCCACAAGCATTTTTGCCATAAATATTTTTGCCACATAACTAATTGGCCAAGTCCATTTTGCCATGACAAGAAATAACTAGTTGACAGTTTGATTTGACAATTTGGTTTCATGTGTTAAAATGCCGTATGCTTCTTCCAGTTAGAGACAATATTGATGGCTTTATGGAGCTGAAAATTTTCCTGAAGAATTGGTTTTTTTATTTTCAAACATACTACATTGGAAGATGTACTCAAAGGCACAGAGTTGAAGCCACATTTCCCATAGAAATTTGGAACATCTAACATGTGACAATATGCCAAGAACAAACGACAGTGAAGCAACTTTCACGGTACAATAGAAAGCTCAGGTACAAATACACATCCTAGCATTTGGAAACGTACCTTTATTAATGAAGGAAGCAATTTAAGTGAAAAAATAAAAAGCATCATGTTGAGTGGTGATACAAGTGAATGACAGAAAAATAAAAGTATACCACCATGAATGAACGCAAGTACTTACGTACAATCTACAAAAGACAGTCAGTTATTTGTGCAGTATGCCATGAATCTACACACATTTTAAATGTAACCAAATATTTTGTATTTTGCCTGTGTCAATTTTGTTATTCATTTTTCCTATTTCCTTTTATATTTTTCTTTTATTCTTTGTTATTTTATCTTTTATAGCAAAATTGCCTGATGGCTAATTGTGCAACAAAAATGCTGCAGCAAAAAATGTACATGGCAAACGGTGAAAATGCTAAACATGATATTGAGTATGAGAGCACTACAAAATAGTTGAGCAAGTTGTAGAGTTTTGTCTTTACAATGTGGATGGTTACTTTTTAAATGTGTTAATTGTGATGGCATCAACTATCATTACCTAAGATCTCAAGGCCCAGAATAAAGTTAAAGTGAAGTTCAATCTTGTGAAAGTGAATGTAATTTGCATATCAAATAGAGTTCTTAATGATGTCCAATTTCTTTAGCCAATTCTTGTTAGACCTGATAGGTCATCACTGGTCTCACATTGCATTATGGGTGAAAAGGAATAAAATGTGAACTCTGCCTGTACCTTTTTTCACACACTGTTTCTGTTTTCTTTATTCTTATTGTATTTGTGCTTTCTTTGCAAAGTTACTTTCTTTGCAAAAAGTTTTTAAGTCACACATTTCTTTTCCAAGCTTCATTTACTGCAAATGAGTAATGACATCCATAAATCCACTTAATTAGGAATACAGAATTATAATATTTAGCATTTACCTTAGTATGTGTCAGCACAGTTCAAAAGGCTTTAGTCACATTTGCACATTTAATCATCACAAAAGCCAAAGATAGGTACTATTAGTAACTACATGTTATAAATGTAAAATGTGAGGCTCATTGAGGGTTTAGTGGCTACTCAGCTAGTAAATAGCTGAGCTTGAACTCAAAAACAGACTGCTCTAATCCCAAAGCATCTTTTCTTCACCACCCTATCAAAATTCAACCAAGCAAATGAAATGGAATTTTAAGGCATACTTATGGTCTAAGAAAAAGTAAGAAGTCAAAATAAGATCAATACAATGGTATAGCTGTATTGAAGGCAAACCACTGGGAAATTTCAACGCATTTTTACAATTGTATATATGGTAGAGTACAACAAAGTTACATACCTAGGATAATGACGGGCATCAGAATATTCTCAATTACTTCCTAAGAAAGATTGGAATAGTTTTTTCTTTATAAAAGCTGTAAGCCAAAAGAGTATTCTAAGCTCTCAGCCAAAAAGGGGAATTCAATGAATTTTAAACCATCATTCAGTTAACAGACCACCTTACCTGCCTCCTGAGAAATCTGTATGAAGGTCAAGAAGCAATAGTTAGAACCAGACATGGAACAATGGACTGGTTCCAAATTGGGAAAGGAGTCTGTCAAGTCTGTTTATTGTCACCTTGCTTATTTAAATGTATGCAGAGTACATCATGCAAAATGCCAGGCTGTATGTATCACAAGCTGGAATCAAAATTCCAGGGAGAAATATCAGTAACCTCAGATATGCAGATGACACCACCCTTATGGCAGAAAGTGAAGAAGCACTAAAGAGCCTCTTGGTGAAAGTGAAAGAGGAGAGTGAAAAGGCTGCCTTAATTCTCAGCATTCAAAAAACTAAGATCATGGCATCTGGTCCCATCACTTCATGGGAAAAAAAAAGTGAAATGGAAACAATGATAGATTTTATTTTCTTGACCTCCAAAAATCACTGCAGATGGTGACTACAGCCATGAAATTAAAAGACGCTTGTTCCTTGAAGAAAAGCTATGACAAACCTAGACAGCATATTAAAAAGCAGAGATATTACTTTACCAACAAAGTTCTGTCTAATCAAAGCTATGGTTTTTCCAGTAGTCATATATGATTGTGAAAGTTGGACCATAAAGAAGACTGAGCACCAAAGAATTGATGTTTTTGAACTATGGTGTTGGAGAAGACTCTTGAGAGTCCCTTGGACAGCAAGGAGATTCAACCAGTCCATCCTAAAGGAAATCAGTCCTGAATTTTCACTGGAAGGACTGATGCTGAAGCTGAAACTCCAATACTTTGGCCACCTGATGTGAAGAACCGACTGATTGGAAAAGACCCTGATGCTGAGAAAGATTAAAGGCAGGAGGAGAAGGGGATGACAGAGGATGAGATGGTTGGATAGCACCACCAACTTGATGTACATGAGTTTGAGCAAGCTCTGGGAGTTGGTGATGGACAGGGAGGCCATGGGGTCACAGTCCATGGGGTGTGCTGCAGTCCATGGGGTCACAAAGAACTGGACATGACTGAGCATTTGAACCAAACTGACTGTCAGCATTTAAGAATTCCAGTAGGAATGTCACCAGAAAATAAAGCATTTATTGAATTCACTACTTGTTCTGTTTCTTCAATGAAAGTTCACAGTTGTTTATGTGACCTTTGAATTCATAAGATTTTTAAGGATAGAGATCTCATGATGTTTTATATATATAATTTCATGGCTGCAGTCACCATCTGCAGTGACTTTTGAGTTCAAGAAAATAAAGTCTCTCACTCTTTCCATTGTTTCCCCATCTATTTGCCATGAAGTGATGGGACCAGATGCCATGATATTAGTTTTTTGACTGTTGAGTTTTAAGTCAGCATTTTCACTCATCTCTTTTACTTTCTTCAAAAGGCTCTTTAATTTCTCTTTGCTTTCTGCCATAACGGTGGTGTCATCTGCATATCTGAGGTTATTGATATTTCTCCCTGCAATCTTGATTCCAGCTTGTGCTTCATCCAGCCTGGCATTTCGCATGATGTACTCTGCATACAAGTTAAATAAGCAGGGTGACAATATCCAGTCTTGACGTACTCCTTTCCCAATTTGGAACCAGTCTGTTGTTCCATGTCCAGTTCTAAATGTTGCTTCTTGACCTTCATACAGATTTCTCAGGAGGCAGGTAAGGTGATGTGGTATTTCCATCTCTTTAAGAGTTTTCCAGATTTTGTTGTGATCCACACAGTCAAGGGCTTTGTCACAGTCAATAAGGCAGAAATAAATGTTTTTCTGGAACTCTCTTGCTTTTTCTATGATCCAACAGAGGTAGGCAATTTGATCTCTGGTTCCTCTGCCTTTTCTAAATCCAGCTTGAATATATGGAATTTCACAGTTTACATAACTATTGAAGCCTGGCTTGGAGAATTTTGAGCATTACTTTGCTAGCATGTGAGATGAATGCAATTGTGTGGTAGTTTGAACATTCTTTGGCATTGCCCTTCTTCTTGATTGGAATGAAAACTGACTTTTTCCAGTCCTGTGGCCACTGCTGAGTATTCCAAAGTTGCTGGCATATTGAGTGCCACCATGAGTATATTGGGGTCAGTAAGTTAGTCCACATGTAATAGAAGTGTGCTGACTCTCACTGAACAGACCTCATATTGCACCATAATCCAACTAAAATACCACATTCTCCTCCATCCTCAGCTTCTTGTGGCTCTTATTTTAACAGATTTAAGCTAGAGTTTTAAATATTCACTTACTTATTCTTCTTAGACTTCCCTGGTGGCTCAGACGGTAAAGCATCTGCCTACAATGCAGGAGACCCAGGTTCAATCCCTGGGTGTGGAAGATCCTCTGGAGAAGGAAATGGCAACCCACTCCAGTACTTTTGCCTGGAAAATCCCATGGGAGGAGCCTGGTAGACTACAGTCCATGGGGTCGCAAAGATTCGAACACGACTGAGCTACTCTACTTACTTATTCTTAAATTCTGCTCCAATAGCAGAATTTTGTTTTAACTCTCAGATGAGGTAGCAAAAATTAATTAAAATTCAATTATCCAATAAAATGAAACTTTCATTTAGTCTATAGCCATGTTTCCTCTGATTCATTGCAAATGGATGTTTTGCAGATAGTATCTTCACTTCTAGATCATGTTATGGGAGAAGACTCTTGAGAGTCCCTTGAACTGCAAGGAGATCCAACCAGTCCATCCCAAAGGAAATCAGTCCTTTATATTCATTGGAAGGATTAATGTTGAAGCTGAAACCAATACTTTGGCCACCTAATGGGAAGAACTGACTCATTGGAAAAGATCCTGATGCTGGGAAAAATTGAAGGCAGGAGGAGATGGGGATGAAAGAGGATGAGATGGTTGGACAGTATCACCAACTTGATGGACAGGAGTTTAAGCAAGTTCCGGGAGTCGGTGATGGACAGGGAAGCCTGGCACACTGCATTCCATGGGGTCACAAAGAGTAGGACACGACTGAGTGACTGAACTGGATTGAACTGAACTGATGGGAAATAGGCTGCTTGGTGTTTGCCGACTTCCTATTCTTTTTGAGAATTTGGCTATTTCACTGTTTTACTATTAATCTCTAAAGTGATAAAACTTCTCTCAAATAACTTAGATTTAGGTGCAAAATCTGATGTAAATCAGATTCAAACTTATTGATAAAAAAAATCAATAGTGGAGAAGTTCCCAGAGATCTGAACTGATGGCTTGATACAATTGTTATATACTGTGATACACATTATTTTACCCTCTTTTCATCAAACCAATCTCTGTTTTTTATACTTCAAACCACTTCCCAAAATATGAGAAATCTTATTAGCTCTTTTATGTTAAGGAGGTCTTTCTACAACAAGGATTATCAAACTTTCACATTGGAACACAAATCTATCTCATAGCTGAGGATTGGTGGGATATATTATCAAGTAAATTGTGCTCAAAATAATACATCCAGTCCTATTTAGATGTTTAAAATATTCTTTAAAGTTGTTTTAATCCATCCATCTATTCTCCCATACAACAAACATTTATTGGGAAAACTGAATATATGTATACTCTGCTAGGTGGCTTCACCTTCAATCTTATCTCATATGTAAGAATAGTTGCTTGGCCCAGAAAAAGCTCAAACAAATACAAGCATCTTTATGAATATAAATAAAACCATATTATAGAAAATTGATAATTTCAATTATGAAATTGATCATCTCAGTTATGATATTGATAATATTCCTGAATGTTTGCAGGTAAGACTTTGCAGGAGGTTCAGCTTACTCCATGATTTATCTGCCAGCCACATTCCCGGTTAAGACTATTAGTACACAAATGATAGAACTGCTCAGAATAATCCAGGCAATATTAGTGTAGTTTCTTGCCTGTAGCTACTGATGATCTCATCGATATCTCATGCAATTTCTAATAAAAAGTGTACATTTGTTAGATTGCAAAAATAAATATAGAATCTAATATGAGTTTAAGCCGTTTCAAGTGATATGAGAATATAATGATTTAGGTATGGTGTTCCAACTAGAAGTTTTCAGGAGAAGTTTCCCAGAGTAGGTGGCATTCTAGCTGAATTTTACAAGATGAGCTTTTATTTGGCCAGGAAATGATAGGTGAGGAAAGCATCCCGGCACAGAGAACAGCACCAGGACAGGTGTGCAGAGTAGGCAGGGAACTACACCCACTTAAGTATGATTAGGGGTAAGGCATGAGGTATACTAGTGGGACCTGGGGCTGGAGGCCATATGGTCTCCATTTCAAAACTGGTCAGGCTACTTCAAAAAAACGCAAAATGTACCACAGGTCAAAAGGAGCCAGTGAAGAGATTTAAAGAGAAATGAAATAATTGGGCTTTACGTCTACATTTTAGCATGATTGCTCTAAGTCCAACACTGCTGTAAAAGAACTAAGAAAGAAAAAATGGAGGCAATGTCTCCTATTCAATATCAGGAAGACGAGATTTTCTGAAGAGCCCTCTCTCCCAGGAGGATCTGCTCATGCTGTGGATGCTTGAAGCCGTGGGTCTCCTGTCCATACTTGATTCTGCAACTGGACCCCTCTTCCTCCCCTTCATGAATTATGCCTCATGCCCTGATTATCTTCCCTTATAACCTGATTTCACTTCCTTAATCTTCCCATTCTTTAAGACCCCAGTCAACTTGGACCAACTATTTTCTCCTGAGGAGAAGACAATAAAAAAGAAGCAAGTAAGTTGTATTGTTCAAAATAACAGTATTCTAAATTTATAGCATTAATGCCATGTTTATGTATTTCACATACCTATTCTTTAAAAAAACAGATAGTATGGCTCTATTTAATTAGCTTCTGTATGTATTATGCTTACCCAGTGATATCTACGTTTCAGGATAAAAATAGCTTTAGTAGATCCATATGCAACACCAGCCACTGACATAAAGAATACATAACGAAACCGTTATATTCCAAGAGAAAATCCAGATGATTAATTTCCAAATATTTTTAGTGGAATGTTAACAGAGAAACAAATAATATAATTATACATATGGGTACCCACACAGACTCATACACACACACAAAAACTATACAAAACATTATTTTTCTATTTTAAGCTATGTCATTGAACTTACTTGGTTACTAGAAAAATCTTTTAGAAAGCACCCTGAAACAGCACTGTGGAGATGTAAGACAAAAAAAAAAAAAAAAAATTCCACTACTATATAGCTTTCAGTGTAGAACCTATAATGTCCTTGATGGAGACCATCATGTATTGGGACACATATGCTGTTTTCTACTATTTCTTTGATTAGCCCTCATTCTTGCTCTTCAGGGTTTCTATCATAATACAAGAAAATAAAATTTTAAGCCCAGAAGGATTTTTACAGTAATGCAAGCTATTGATCGGTGCAATTTTTTCAACCAAAGCTTACTATTGCATCCAGATTCCTTACAGCTCCAATATGCCCAGTGGGTTAATATTAGGTAAGGTACAAGCTGTTAGAAAACTACCAGTAATTTTTCTCCCCTCAATGTTGCTACATATTTCAAGCTCCTGTGGGGCAATAACAAAACTTTATTTTTTGCTTTTGTCCAAACCTCAGATTTCAGACATATTCTTAGCAATAAAGATCAGCCATAAAACATGTATTCAAACCATGATTTTCTTGTGTTGGTTAATCCTAAGACATTGGGGCATAGCCATGTCTATTGTCCAGCCCAGAAAGACATCTTAAATACCTGCCATCTCCCCCTATTTCCAGAAGACCATGGATGAACTATAAATAGTGATTGCTATTGCCTTCTCTAACTGGACATTTTAACTTTCCACTATCTGCTTCCCCAGGCTCTGCTTTGAATCTTCTACTTCTGCTTCCTGGCCTGAAGTCCTTTGGTTTGTAGCTAAGCCCATCCTATGTCTAATCTCTAGAGACTGTCTCTGCTTCAGAGGCAATTTTATAGGAGGCTTAAGCTTCAATGTCCTTCATTTGCACAGGCCATTTCCGTGATCCCTGGATTGGGAAGATCCCCCTGGAGGAGGGAATGGCAACTCACTCCAGTATTCTTGCCTGGAGAATCTTCATGGACAGAGGAGCCTGCAGGGTTACAGTCCATAAGATCACAAACAACTGGACACGACTGAAGCGACTTCGCACTCGCACTCTCGTGACCCCGAATGGGAAACTAGAAATTTTCATTTACATTGAAAAGTAAGAATTTGGGGGACTTCCTTGGAAGCCCAGTGGTCAAAAATCCACACTTCCAATGCGGGGGGTGTGGATTTGATCCCTGGTTGAGATCCTACATTCTGCATGGCATGGCCAAAAAAAAAAAAAAAAAAGTAAGAAATTGTATTTTTTCTCAAAGATGACCACCCATACATTTATGAGGCTTTTGATGCCACAAAACTTAGATCTGCCCCTAATTTCATTCCTGTATTAGTGTTTTGGTTGAGGTTCCCCTTGTAGAACTGTTCTCTTCAGTCTCACCAACTGGGTTCTCCTTGCTGAGGCCCACAGCTATGTTCCAGCTTGATCTAGGCGTCTCTAGGCTTCTGCACAAAAAGCCATGCCAGGCTCACCTCTGGGCCCTGCTTATCAGCATAAGAGAAGAAAAACCTGAACTACAATAAATAGTATAAGACAAATATTACCCTAAAAGCATGTATGTGAATAAAATGCAAAATTAAGTCCCCAAGATAGGATAGAAAACAGATTACTTTCATCTGCTGCTGGTTTCTCATCTGCTGCCGGTTTCTCTGGGACATATCCTAGAATTGCATGAAAACTGGGAAAAAGAAAGCTATTGATACTTCTAATGCAGACATATCTAAATATCTCTGAGTGACAATTTAGCCACAGATAGAGGGTCCTGAAAGTATGTTTGTTTCCACCTAAATGTTGGCACCATCGGAGACTACAGCCCAAGTGGATAACGCTGTACATGTGGGGCTGTCCACCTGCAGAATGGCAGGTGGAAAATTATTCAGGGGAAAGAGTTTAATTGGTGACCTTTAAAATAATGATTCATTACCTTAAAACACTTTTATTATGTCAGCGTGAGTGCTTCAATTGAAACTAATGTATTTAAATCAAAAACAGTAGGTCTTATTTAACCTATCTCAACCAAAAAAAAAAAGTACATTTTAAAGAATTTGTTGGAATTCTTTACTTTTCCTTCCCCTTCCCCCATTCTCCTTTCATCCTTTTCTTTTGCTCTTTTCTGTGCTACTTTCTTCCTCTTTCCTTCTTTTCTTCCCTTCTTTCTTTCTTCTTCCCCTCCCTCTGTTAAAGCCCTGCTTTTATTACTTGGGCGTTCTCCAATTGTTCATTTGCAAATGAAGTTGTATCTGCAGAGTAGTCTCTAACTCTAAATAGTCAAAATCCTTTCTCCATTTCCTGGAAGCAGCTGGCCAAAAATGACTTCAGGAAAAACTCTTCCAACCAGGCAAAGAAATCTGGCAGACCAGTGTTCAACTTTTGATTTGACTCTTACTAGTTACTACCTGGATATGGTATTGGGTATGGAAGTGAGATAATATTTGTAAAGCAGCTGCTGAGGTTCTGGACCCTTAATTAAGGTTAGTTCACTGCATTGGCCCTCATAGTCTAATGATTGGTCCTCCATCATTTCCTCATTGCACGTATTTTTGTATGTCCAGCCCAAAGGCAACCCTTTTAGGTCTTACATTTGGCCTGGATTTTCCCAGAAAGAGTAACTGAGAAAATTAACAACCTATTAAATGATACGCTGAAAGTGTTGCACGACTCACAAAAACCAGATTCCTATATGCTAACATGGATCTGAACCTAGAGCAGACATATGCAGGCAGCTACTCCAGTACCAAGAAAATAAATGGCTGGGTAAAAGCTATATTTACTAGAACATGTTTGTGATTTTTGAAGGAAAATTTTGTGACCAGTTTTCATTATATTCTGGGCTATGTAACTTTTTATGGCATACACATTTATAAATAAAAGTATGAGAGCCTCTAAATCACTGACTTAGGCTGAAATGATGCCTCTAGGGTTTGGGATTATAAAAAAATAAAAGGAGACTGAGCAGGGATCATAAGGCAATATCCTACAGGAAGCAAATTGATACCTGGGATTACAGTAGCAATTCCTTTCTGGCATTCACGAAGGAACATATTTTAGATAAACAAATAGGCAGAACATTTTGGATCTCTGTAAATAGATCTAAAAAGTCAGGCAAGAGCCTTTCCCTATATGGGTGAAAATGACATCATTCATAACCTTTTGAGCAATTGGTGCATTTTGGAGAGCTATAATTTGCAGATATGATACTGAAGTTGAACTATTCACTCTATTTAACATTATAGCCCTATTGGCAGAACATGAGAAAGACAAGCTATGACTAAATTTCTCATGACTATTTTTTCAATAAGAAAACTTCACCTGTAACATTTCCATATTAAAAGTGTTTAGATATTAAATATATATTTTTTTTCTGTATCTGAAAAAATGCGGATTTATTCCCATATCAATCTTTTAGGCCAAATGCCATAACTGCTATTTTTCTAATGGATGTACAGACATAGGAAGTTAGTGACACACAGAAGGGATCCTACACCACAGTCATTTTCTATCTTTTAGTCATATGTTCCAAGGTGTCAGTGTGCAAAGTACTGAGTGAGGAGTTTAGAGGAGCTTGAAATGAAAAAGAAAATGTTATATTATTCCTTAAGGAATTTAGAAACAATAGGAGAGAGGAAATATTACACAAATATTTATGATGCAAGAAGCAGCTTAACATGTGCCATGAGAAATGTACAATCACAGATCATAGAGTTTCAAAGAAGGCAGAAGTCTGTCCAAGATAACTCAAAAAAGCTTCATGAACAAATGTTATTCAATCTAGATCTTGAATTATAAACAGAATTTGAAACAAAAAATATTGGTGAATTGTATTCTAAGAATCCAATTTTAAGTAAACTTGCATTTGTTCCTCTTGAACAAAAACTCTGAGAGGTAAAATTAAAACCTAACAAAAGTCTTTGTTATTACCTCATAATAACAGAAAATTTTTTGACTTCTGTGCTCATAATTTCCACCAATTATTTCTAATGGAATCTGAAGATCAGAGTATACTACGGGTAAGAAACAGCATGAACAAAGAAAAAAAAATCACTAACTCTCTACTGATTGCAATATTTGATGTCTAATGACCAGAGGTAGAAGGAGGGAGGAGCGTTAGTGACTGACATCGTCCTCTGGGCAACTCTGGGAGTACTGTAGCTTTAAAAAGAACACATATACCCTAATTCATTTAGTTGAGCACTTATTTTAAAATACATCAGAATAAGAAACATACATAATAAATTACTGCAGGTTTGTTATCTTTTCTTTTTTAGTGTGTTTTTTCCATTTACCTAACAATGAAAAACATTATGTTATTTTCATTTTATTTGAATATCCATTCATCTGGATGGGGTACAGGATATAAACTGGTTATGCTGTTTTGATAAAGTACATAAATTAGCCTCCCTTTTATTCATGCCATTCCCTTTTATTATTTATAGTTATGCTCACCAAAAAGAACAAATAAATCCTGTGAAGACACTATACAAGCCTCTATTGGAAACATTAGTGTTCACATACGATAATCCCTTTCACAGGGTGAAGGCACTGCAAACAGCTCCTCAAGCCCTGAGTTTCCACTGTGCACTTAGGGTCACTCGTGGGCATCTACATAAACAAATGTCACTACTGGTTAAAAGGAGACATTCAGACACTCAGGACCTGGAGTAAAAATGGAATTCTTGACACATGGATAAACTAGAACTCCCACCTACTTAAAAATTACTCGCAAGATTATTGCTAAAGTAACTTTCCTATTAATTCATGTTAATAGCTCTTGGGTTTGAAAACAGTATTGTGGGTTAGTGCTAGTATATATCACCTTCTTCAAGGTAATAATTTAAGTATAAGTAAATGTAAGATACATCTGACTATATCATTCGCATAAGCAGTGCAAAAATATTCAGAAACAACAGGGAAAAATGCATTTGTATGCTTAATTTGAATAGAATTAGTGAATCAGGTCCTTGCAAACTAAACTTGAGTGTGAAGGAAACATATCCAGAGAGACAAGGGGCAGGGTGAGCAGGGGTTGCCAGAGGAGGGAGAGAAGGGGAAGATGTGGGAAGACCAAGCAAATAGCCTCTTTATACATTGAGAGGGTTTTGAGAATAATAATGTGCTAGTTTCTTTCTTTCTTTCTTTCTTTTTTTTTTAATCTAAGTAGCTATTGAAGATTGTAATGATTTCAGTCTAAAAAGCAATGCTGGAAAGCCTCTTTGGAGATTGCCAACTCCCACTGTGCAGAAACACTGTGTTCCTGCGTGCTGGTGTAATGGAGACAAACAAAAGAAACACTTCAAGGAAAAGGGAGGCAGCAGAGGGAGGGCAGAAAAAGCGCAGAAGACATGGTTCCCAGAAAAACAGTAAGAGTTTTAGCTATGACCAAAAGCAAACATAACAACCCCCAGGTTTGAAACTGATATAAGTTAAATTAAAAGGTTAGCCATGTAAGCAATATAATACATAATGATATTCTCAGTCAAAATAATAGTCACTTGTCATCAACAATGATGATCTAGTCCCAGTTGCAGTGATACCAAATCCCCCCACGCACATACACACACCTTAAACTGGCTCAATTTGATTTCACCTTTTCAGATATCTGATTGGGCTCCTATTGGGAGCAAATTTATTTGAAAGATTATTAGTTATGTAAACACGTTGTTCTATTGCTTCAGTCTGCTTGCACATGTCTCTTTTTTTCTCCCTTTTGGAAAAATAAATATTTTAAAAATCAACATACATAACTACACAATGAAAGTATCCTAATTAAGATGTCTCTTAGTTACTTCAGCTCCTATAAAGCTTTAAACATGGCTTATTACCTCCAGATTCTGACCAAAGGTTAATAATAATTACTGTTTGCTTTCAAATGTTCTTAATGTAAAACTTGCATGAGATGAAAACCATGTGAGGTGAAAATTTGTATTGTATGCACGTTCCAGAAAAGACTATGAAGATAAACATTTTAAGTAAGTATATTTAAATTTGTTTTTAATCTCAAAAAATTTTATCACAGTGTCTGTTTGGCAAAACCAATATAATATTGTAAAGTTTAAAAATAAAATAAATAAATAAATAAAAATTAAAAAAAAAAAACTATGAAATGAGGATTAACTCTGCTATTTCTGTACTAGGAACGGATGCTTCTTGGATAGTCATTATATGTCATTATAAATCAACATATAATTACTATGTTATTCACCATTGTATAAGGTTTATCTGTAGGTTTCATCAAAGTATTTTGGTGTTACTACATTTCATATGGTACAGTGCAAATGAAGCATCTCCTTCTTGTAACCAGAAATATTCTCTGGAAAAAATCACCCAGAATTATTCTGATATATGGTCTTCACATCCCTATTTGGCAAGCAAATTATTGTATCTGAAAACTATGAAGAAAGGAAGTTCAGGGGGAAAAAAAAAAAGACATGGGCAAGACGTTGTGGCCAAAAACTCCAAACCACTAATGCTGTCAAAATTATTTTGAAAGTCACAAAGTAATCTGAGAACCATATATTCCTTAGCTTCTTTTTTAACAGAGACATGATCTTGATTATGCTATCTTTATTATCACTGTGTTAAAAAGTGTAATTGTAAAATTTACCAATGTACAGTAAGTTCATTAATTATAATACAAAAATATTCTACCAATGGACACAGAATAATATTGAATGATGTTCTTTTGTATAGTCCACTGAAATAATAGTTGTTTAATACAGTATTTACATACTTAATATCTGAGTAGCTATTAGCCAAACCTGGTTATAAGATAGAAAAATAACAAAGAGCAATATAGGAATTCTGCTCTTACTGACAACTGCTGTTCATGTTTCTCAAATAAAGAAAACATTTTTTTTTGCTTAATATTATTCAAGAAATTG
The DNA here is from genome assembly GCF_055505025.1 of Bos grunniens. Taxonomy (NCBI): domain Eukaryota; kingdom Metazoa; phylum Chordata; class Mammalia; order Artiodactyla; family Bovidae; genus Bos; species Bos grunniens. The sequence goes on from NC_141173.1 coordinate 52,908,629, forward strand.
AAAAACCTAGCTGTTAACTACAGGCAGATCCATTCTTATTCATAATACTCAAATGTTTCATTTTGATATCTCATGTCCCTTTTGTTTTTAATTATTTATTATCAGTGCTAGCATATTATATATAATATAATGATAGTTATTATTACATAATGGCTAACATTTATGAAGCATTTACCATGTGCCATGCGTTTTTATAAGAGCTTTACATACACTGACACATTTAATTCTCATGACAACCTGAGAGATGTATTTTATTATCCCAATTATATAGATGAAAGGTTAAATAACTTGCCCAAGAGCAAATGCATTTTTAGTGGGAGTCAGAATTAAACCCTGGTAGTCTGCTTTGTACATAGTACTTCTGGTATTGGAAAGTCAAGGCATGACTAAATATATCTATATTTATTTGAATGTATTCAAATTATCATATAAGTTTATAGTATTTCTAAGCAGTAGAATATGTATGATTTACCAATAAAATGGTAATATACTTTTCAGAGGAAACAGTATTATCACATACGACCATCCATCCTCTGGAAAATAAAATTTTTAAAGACAGAGTGAAGAAAAGAGAAAGGCATCTCTGATTGACCTCAAAAAGAGAAAGATGGAGGCCACCTAAGACTCCAAGGAAGAGCAATGGGCTAGAGTCACTCCCTTCCTTTACCTTATCTTTTGATGATTTCAATATGGCTGTAGTTTGTATTATTCTCATTGCTTGCTTTTTATTTAAAAAAAAAAAGTAAAAGACATGTTTGTCAACTAAAAATGATTAAGAAGAATGTGGACTTTTATTTTACTCTTTCCTCACAAAATCCAGTTATTTTTCTAGAATACATTTTTTTTTTAAGAAGACAGTTTAATAGCAAGTTCTGTCTCCATTCATTATGATGCTTAACAAGACGGTCTGGGTGGGTGGTTGCTCATCTGGAGCTTGGTAGTGGGTTGCTTGCTAAATAATAAGTAGGTCAATCTAAAGAAACAACTCTGATGATGGTAGAGAACTCTAGATGATGATGGTCTGTGGTGGTCTCACCTACCTAGATGTCTGCCTGCGGACTTTCACACCTGGGACTGAGTTTCCATTTATGTTCAGATTTGAAGCAGCAGCAGTGTAAGTAAAACAGCACAAGACAGTAACATACGAAGTTAGAAAGATATAGTCTGGGCCTTCTAGAAGCTCACAACTTAGTGCATGAATGAGTGGCAGAGACTAAGTGTTTACTATGACTCTGAGACATTGTACAAGTTGTTGGTGAAGACAATGCCACATAATCTAAGAGGGGCCAACGCAGGGTAATCAGGAAGCCTTCACAGAAGAGACGACGTGTGTCTGGATCTTGCAGAAGGTTTTATCATCAAGCCAACCAAAGAGAACAGGGAGAGGGATATGCAGAGATTAAAACAGTTCTTGCCAGAAGGAAAATACAACAACCCAATCAATTTCACTTGCGCAGAAATCAGTTCTTAGAAACTACTTACAAACTCCAGCAGAGCAGAAGGATTCTCAGCCATTCCCAGCAAGTTTGTAATCCCACATGGAACTCTCCTCATTCATTTGCTGAGAGTATGAATATGGGGCAACAGTGGTGAAATCATCCAGCGATGATTTTAACCCCTCAGCCCTTCATCATTTAGCACCTTCCCCTCACTTTGCTGTTTCTCTGTTTGGAGTTCTGTTAAGCAGGGTGCTTGTGGCTTTAAAAATGCAAAATGGTTGCCAAAAAGAACAGTTTTGCCATGTAGCAAATGTTCATACTCTGCAATGCTAATTTATGTCCTTCCCTATAGTTATACAGGTTGCTATGTGCAATGAATTAAACATTAATAAAAATATTTGATGATGCTATTAGAGAATATATGGAGAAAGATGAATGCTTGAGTACAGGTGTTGGCATTCTAAGGAGACAGTTTTTTTCTTTTCTCAAGATTTGAAAAGCCACTGAAATGAAAGCATTTGGAAAATGCAACTATTGGAAAACTTAGCATGAGTAAGTTTCTGTTGCTTAACCTGGGTACTGGCTTCATGGATGTGCAATTGGAAATAATTCACTTATTTCCAATAAGTTCTACACTTATGATAAGAATACTTTCATTTGGATATACCATATATTAATAACAACTTTAAGAAATTTTAGCATTAGCAATGAAATCTTTAATACATTCAAAAATGCAGAAGTATAACCATATTTTTTCAGTTCCAAATCTAAAATAAAAACAACATAAAAATAGGAGAAACACTTCTCCACATAGAAATGGATTTTTTCATCTCTTGAAGAAATTTGATAAACGTAATAGGAATTCTGGCTATGATATTTGTGGAAAATACCCACAAAATATATATTTTTGAATGAAGTAGGACATTTTTTTTCATTTTACTTGAGCTCAATACATTGCTGCTTTTGTTTCCACTTTTGTGTTTCCATATAAGAGAACGGAACAGCCCTAGAGGCTGACAGACAGTTATGTGGCATTTAACAACAGAGAAGGAGGCTCTGTCCACCAAGAGTGGCAATAAGCTGACTGACTTCATGGAATACTAGAGGTGGGGAAATTACCTTGATGCTTTCTACTTGTGCTGATTTTTTCTTCTGCTGACACTTTTGATGTTCTGAAAGTTGCTTTGCTCACATCCTCTGCTACTGGTGTCAAAGCACACTCTCAATCTTCACATGCCAAAAGAGGAAGAAAACCTTATTTCAATGCCCAAAAGACTTAGCTCCTGTCAAAGACATTCATTTAACACTCACAGTTGGTCTATGGCAACTTGAAGATGTTGTCTTAAGAAGTAGGGCTGATAGGGGGTGGGATAGAGAAGAAAAGGCCTGGCTTTCTAGGGAAATCTTGTGCTTACCAAATCCTGAAGGCATGCAATAAGAAGGGCTTGTACCCTCATGAATAGAGGGCAATTTTGACTGTTACAAGGCCTGTGCTTCTTCAGGAAAAGGGGGTGGGGTTAAGCAAGCATAAGATCATTACAACTGGCTAAGAAAGGGGATATTCTAAAAACAATTAATAGTTTTTTTATTAGCAAAGCTTTCTCCGATAAAATTAACTGCCCTCAGTCTTGTTTCTTTTTTAGTTTTGGTCAGCTACAGCTAATACATTTCATAATAAGAAAAGTCATCACCATCATTAATTGCAGACTTTGAATCTTCTTAATGTTTCAAGTACTCTAAATATCGTACTGAAAACATAGCCATTCCTAAATATGTGTGGCAACTGAATTCTAATCTGCATAAAATAAGCATATAAAACTGGAAGTCATTTATAAAAAGGTAATCAAACATTTTAGTAGAGATTTGCTATTTGGCTAAATGGCAGACAGATGACAAGCCACTCTTCTATTTACTCTGAACACATACACATCTATATTGCATACCCATCTCAGAGCATTTATTCATCTTCCACCCCTACCCCCACCACAATAGTCCTCTCTGATGGTCTCATTTGTTCCACCCTGAAATTCATCCCAGAACATGATGAAGTACACAAACTTAGTTTGATGAACTAATGAACAAACTTAGTTCATTGAGCCCTCTTTTCTTTCCTTAGGCTATTTTTAAAAACTGTGTCTTTTACACAATAAATCCTAATTCAGCCAATCCCAATTCATTCAAACAGCATCTGAATTTTAAAATTGGCTCCTTTTCAGACAATTAGCCAGAGTGCCAATTTCCCAGTCAAATAAAATCATTTTCCCATTAACATTTTTGGTTATATAATCTGCTATACAAATATAATACTATTAAAACTCAATGTGCAAATTAAGTCCCTAGAATATCTCAGTTGCTAATTTGGTCAGATAATTCCAAGCATACATTTTGCCGTCATTTAAATTGGAGATTTTTTTTCTGCTGGCTGATTGCTTTCCAAGGGTGAGAATGTGGCTGAAGAGCCCAGTGCATGTCTCAGATTTTCCACACTTTGTACACATGGAAAGTGTCTTTGGGCTGGGACTCTCTCCTCTGTCTGTAGAGCATATTGTACTTGCAGCCCTGCCTTTCCTCCTTCTAGGCTGCCAGACACATTTGCCCAAAATGAGTCACTCAGTCTTTGATTTTTTGCATTTAAGTTTGGCCTGTCTAATGTTGTTTGCACAGCCATGCCACATTGTTAGAAGTTGCGATTCAGTGTGTCCTTGGAGCTTTTCTTCTGCCAGCCCAGCCTTCTTGCAGTGCCCTATTTCAGTTCACTGTTGAGCAGCTGACTCAGGGCCTTAAAGTGAACCACCCCCGATGTCTGCCCAGTTCCCATGCTTGCTGCTGTGCTGATCTTTGCTTCACAGCTACAGGCCCAGCTGGAGACATACTTTTAGTAATCTTGCTTTCCCATTTTTGTCACATATGTCTTGCAGGTGATGCGGGAAGCTGCCTGCGACATCTGTGACAGATCAGACCTCCCAACCATATGGAAGGTTGGACAGTACCAAACATTTGATTGGATCCAGAGTTTGGTGCCACATTTACTGCCAACCTTCTAAAAGGCACACAGGCCATCTTGAGTTGGTTTCTAGTTCTTTGTTTCCCAGAGCTACAATTCAGAATAGTTTGATTTTCAACAATTTCAGTGATACACCACTATCACCTACAGATTACTGGTTACTGAGTGTACAAATTACATAATCACCTTAAGTCTCAGTTTCTTTATTTGTCAGATTATGATAATAATCATTTCTGCTCCATCTGCCAATGTAGGAGACACAGGTTCGATTCCTGTTCCAGGAAAATCTCCCATGCCGCAGATCAACTAAGGCCTGAACTGCAACTGCTAAGCCTGTGCTCTAGAGCCCACGACCCACAACTACTGAAGCCCTTGCGTCCTAGAACGCACGCTCTGCAGCAAAAGAACTCACAACAAGAAGAAGCCTGTGCTGTGCAACTATAAGGTGGCCTCTGCTCACTGCAGCTAGAAAAAGCCAGCACAGCAACAAAGACCCAGCACAGCCAAAAAGAATTTTTTAATTTTTACAAGTTTCTAAATCAAAATTTCTTTTTTCAACCCATCATTATTTTTAACTGTATTCATATTTAGAGAGCCTGAACATGGAATTATATATTTCTCTGAACTTCCTGAACTTTACTAACTGGAATTGTAAGGTTATCATATTTGGCTATATAATCATCTCACTATTTAAAATTCTAATATAAAAATATGTTTTCTCTCAAAGTTGATTTGACTTCTACTTTATGTAAAAGTTCTTATTCAAGAACAGTAGAATTTATCACACTGCTTTCTCACTCTTATGAGAAACTATGAGAGTAAAGACACACCAAATGTAATCAGAATTTTCGTATATAATAATGGGGCCATTTTTCACCACTGACTCTGCCATTGGACCAGCCCTATTATTGATAATAGGAAAGTTTAGGACACACTTTCCTTTTGGCCAGTCTGTGGATGCATACACACATATACAAAGTTACATATAAACATACTTTTTCAATGTCAAATGCTGCAAGTTATATGTTTCTTATAAAAAGGTTTGGCCATTCACTTACGTATAAGCCTTTGTGTGTGTTAGTCACTCGGTCATGTCCAACTCTTTGCAACTCCATGAACTGTAGCCCACCAGGCTCCTCTGTCCATGGAATTCTCCAGGCAAGAATACTGGAGTTGCCATTTCCTTCTACAGGGGATCTTTCCAACACAGGGACTGAACCTGCATCTCCTATGTTGCAGACGGATTCTTTACCATGTGAGCCACCAGGGAAGCCCCACTCATAAGTGCAAACAAACAAGTTTTGGTCATACCAATAATAATATATTACTTTAATTATTTTAACATTATACATAAAATATGGTTGATTATGACATATGCATATATGCATATGTGCCATTTGTATGTGTATATATGTGATTGCATATGTATGCTGCTAAGTCGCTGCAATCGTGTCCAACTCTGTGTGACCCCATAGACAGCGACCCACCAGGCTTCCCCGTCCCTGGGATTCTCCAGGCAAGAACACTGGAGTAGGTTGCCATTTCCTTCTCCAATTGCATATGTATAAATATCTGCAAAAATTATTCATTATTCTTTGTCCTGATCTTTTCCTTTGTTGTTTCTTCCTTGGAATTACTGAGCACTTGATGTATTTTCATATTTTTTATTTACTAGGCTGTACAAATTATACATACTTATTTCTATGATTTCATTAATATGCATATTATTGTGTTTATTAAACTGAGTAGTATCCAGTTTTCAAAATATTCATTAGAATTATTTATCTTTCTCGAAGGTTAACTTTTTAAAATCAGACCAGTGAGTCTATTGCAAAATATACTCGTCCTTGTGTTCTAAGAAGAACTCTATAACCATCATCCACAGACCACAAAAATAATATTGTAAATTTTTCTTTCTTGATAGCATATTCCCTTTACCTATCAAAAAAAAATGACTTTAGATTGGAAAAAGGCATGAAAACATCAACTGTGTCTTCAAAGCCTTCAGTTTCCTTCCTAGGAAGATATATTCCATGATCATTTTGCCCAACTTGTTCAATTATTTAACAAATCTTCATTGAATGCCTTTTTGTAACAGTCAATCTTCTGGCTGGACAGACAGGTGAATTTACCACAGTGGGAAGAAATTCATCATCTGACCCAGGTTATGTTGACATATTGTGCCTAATAAATGATCGCACTGGGGGCAGGACTTCGGGTCTGAAGCCAAATTCTACTTAGGATGGTCAGATCCACTCAGTGCCTCCACCTGACCTCTAATTCAAGTCATTCTACAGAATTGCCCCAGGAGAATGCTCAAAGTCTACATAATCAGAAAGATTTATTTCAACTCTCTACCTGTGCTTAGAAAGACTCAGAGTTGGCTGCTTAAAGAATGTGATGGGTCCTCATTCTGGAAGGTAGATGCATTGGTTATTAAGTATTTTTGTGTAAGGAACTTGAAAGTCAGGAAAGCAACACTTACCACAAGGAGATCTCTAGCTTTCTCCTGTTTTCAGGCATTTTTCATATCTATACATTTTCATAGTCTTATTATTAAATAAATCTTATATCACCTTATTTTATCTGTCAGAATCTTATCAGCAAAGGCCATCACCATTGTAGAAACCATAGAAATACTTTAAGAAGTCAACATACCTCTAACTTATACATATCAAGTTAACTTTCTACCAATTCAGTTCTACCTCCAGGCAGCTTTGATAAAACTTTTATAGGACTCCTTTGTGCCCCTAAATTTTTCTGTTCTAGGACAAATACATCTTTTTATTGCTCAGAGTTCTAGGTTTCCTCTGTTGTGTGCTTCCACACACATTAAGGACAATGGCAATAATCATAGTGACCAAATCTTCAAGATAGATGTCTACTTCAACAGATGATCCTATTTACAAAGCAGAAATAGAGATACAGACAAAGAGAACAAATGTATGGATACCAAGGGGAAAAAGGGGTGGATGGGGGAATTGGCAGATTGGGATTGATTTTATATATATATATATATATATATATATATATATATATATATATATACACTATTGATACTATTGCATAAAATAGATAACTATTGAGAACATACTGCATAGCACAGGGAACTCTATTTAATGTATTGTGGTGACCTGAATGGGAAGGAAGTCCAAAGGGGAGGGTATATATGTATATGTGTGGCTGATTAATTTTGCTGTAGAGTGGAAACTAACACAACAAATGAGAAAATAGAAAGAGAAATTAAGGAAACAATTCCATTCACCATTGCAACAAAAAGAGTAAAATACTTAGGAATATATCTACCTAAAGAAACTAAAGACTTATACATAGAAAACTATAAAACATTGATGAAAGAAATCAAAGAGGACACTAATAGATGGAGAAACATACCATGTTCATGGATCGGAAGAATCAATATACTGAAAATGAGTATACTACCCAAAGCAATCTATAGATGCAATGCAATCCCTATCAAGCTACCAATGGTATTTTTCACAGAGCTAGAACAAATAATTTCACAATTTGTATGGAAATACAAAAAACCTCAAATAGCCAAAGCAATCTTGAGAAAGAAGAATGGAAATGGAGGAATCAACCTGCCTGACTTCAGGCTCTACTACAAAGCCACAGACATCAAGACAGTATGGTATTGGCACAAAGACAGAAATATAGATCAATGGAACAAAATAGAAAGCCCAGAGATAAACCCATGCACCTATGGACACCTTATCTTTGACAAAGGAGGCAAGAATATACAATGGAGAAAAGACAATCTCTTTAACAAGTGGTGCTGGGAAAACTGGTCAACCACTTGTAAAAGAATGAAACTAGAACACTTTCTAACACCATACACAAAAATAAACTCAATATGGATTAAAGATCTAAACATAAGACCAGAAACTATAAAACTCTTAGAGGAGAACATAGGAAAAACACTCTCCGACATACATCACAGCAGGATCCTCTATGACCCACCTCCCAGAATATTGGAAATAAAAGCAAAAATAAACAAATGGGACCTAATTAAAATTAAAAGCTTCTGCACTACAAAGGAAACTATAAGCAAGGTGAAAAGGCAGCCTTCAGAATGGGAGAAAATCATAGCAAATGAAGCAACTGACAAACAACTAATCTCAAAAATATACAAGCAACTCCTGCAGCTCAATTCCAGAAAAATAAACGACCCAATCAAAAAATGGGCCAAAGAACTAAATAGACATTTCTCCAAAGAAGACATACAGATGGCTAACAAACACATGAAAAGATGCTCAACATCACTCATTATCAGAGAAATGCAAATCAAAACCACTATGAGGTACCATTTCACACCAGTCAGAATGGCTGCGATCCAAAAGTCTACAAATAATAAATGCTGGAGAGGGTGTGGAGAAAAGGGAACCCTCTTACACTGTTGGTGGGAATGCAAACTAGTACAGCCACTATGGAGAACAGTGTGGAGATTCCTTAAAAAATTGGAAATGGAAGTGCCATATGACCCAGCAATCCCACTGCTGGGCATACACACCGAGGAAACCAGAATTGAAAGAAACACGTGTACCCCAATGTTCATTGTGGCACTGTTTATAATAGCCAGGACATGGAAGCAACCTAGATGTCCATTGGCAGATGAATGGATAAGAAAGCTGTGGTACATATACACAATGGAGTATTACTCAGCCATTAAAAAGAATACATTTGAATCAGTTCTAATGAGGTGGATGAAACTGGAGCCTATTATACAGAGTGAAGTAAGCCAGAAAGAAAAACACCAATACAGTATACTAACGCATATATATGGAATTTAGAAAGATGGTAACGACAACCCTGTATGCAAGACAGCAAAAGAGACACAGATGTATAGAACAGTCTTATAGACTCTGTGGGAGAGGGATGGGGAGGATGATTTGGGAGAATGGCATGTATAATATCATATAAGAAACGAATCGCCAGTCCAGGTTCGATGCAGGATACAGGAAGCTTGGGGCTGGTGCACTGGGATGACCCAGAGGGATGGTATAGGGAGGGAGGTGGGAGGGGGGTTCAGGCTGGGGAACACGTGTACACCCGTGGTGGATGCATGTTGATGTATGGCAAAACCAATACAATATTGTAAAGTAAAATAATAATAATAATAATAAAATTAAAAAAATAAAGCAACTATACTGTAATAAAAATTAATTAAAGAAACTGAAACATTTCTATAAACTGAAACATTAAAAAAAATAACCTAGTTTCTAATAGCAATAGTATTCTCAGTTAGGGTCCTAAGAGCTTAAATATTAACAATGTCCTTGTAATTTTGACAATTTCTTAGTTCTCAAGGAAATGTCCATTATATCAAGGAGATATATATTATTATAAAGTACTTTGGGATCATTAAATAGGACACAGAGCAAAGGTATAAAGTGATTTCTAAAAACAAACACCAAAGATCTATACAGAACATAAATCAAAATTATTTATACAGAGTAAACTCAACAGAATCAACATTGTGTTTGAACTGTTATAGCAGTGCTCCATGAGATGTCCTTGTCTCCAGTGTGCATCCAGTCCTTTCTTCATGGACAGCTCTTACTCAGGTATAATAATTTATAGCAATTGTATATTTCATGCATATAAAATATAAAGTTCTAAGCTGACATCCCTAGTTCTGTACCATCACTCTTTTCTAAGTAGAGAGGTTCCTCTCTACTTCATACTTCTTGTGCTCTTTCTTTAAGAATTAGTCAAAGTATTATTTCTATGATATAGAAATATATAGAAATATATCTGCTCCTTGCCAACACTTGTACCTTTCTACCACTTCTAAATCTTGTCAGAATATATTTTTCTACTTTCTAAGTAAACTTTTTATAGAAGTAAAGTATGTCTCAGTTAGCTCAGGCTGCCATAACTAAATACCATAGACAGAGTGGGCTTAAAGAACAGACATTTATTTCCTCATAGTTCTGGAGGCCAGAATTCTGAGATGAGGGTTATCAGCCTATTGAGGTTCTAAAGAAGACTCTCTTCTGGATTGCAGATGCTGACTTTCTTGTCATGTCCTAACATGGCAGGGAGACACAGAAAGCCCTCTGGTCTCTTATGAGGATACTTATCCCATCCTGAGGCCACCACCCTCATGACCTCAATTAAACCCAATTATCTCCCTAACACCCCACCTCCAAATACGAACACATTGATGGTTAGGGTTCCAACATAAGAATTTTGAAGGAATACAATTGAGTCCATAATAAACATACATTCAGGAAAGTGAAAAAATCATAAGAATACATTTTGATTAACTATTTCAAAGTAAATATACCATGTCTCTTGCTTTTTTGAATTGTTTTGTGTCTTGCTTCTTTTGCTCAGTATTATGTTTGTGGGTTTCAACCATATACTAGTTTGCTCATTTTCTCTTATTTTATCAATATTTATCTTAAAATATTTACAAATACATCAAACATCACAATTTGTCTATTCTACAGCACATAGGCATTTGCATTGTTTCCAATTAGAACTTATTATAATGTCTTTTTACTTTTACATACTTTGGTACACATATCATGCATTGTGAAAGTATATCTAGTTAGCACTAGATCATCTAGATCTAGATTGAATATGTTGAACCTTAGTAGACAATTTATTATCCCCAATATTTTAAGTTTTTGCTGAAGCCTTTGTTCAGTTCAGTTCAGTCGCTCAATCATGTCCGACTCTCTGCAACCCCATGGACTTCAGTATGCCAGGCTTCCCTGTACATCAGCAACTCCCAGAGCTTACTCAAACTCATGTCCATTGAGTCAGTGATGGCACCCAACCATCTCATCCTCTGTCATCCCCTTCTCCTCCCACCTTCAATCTCTCCCAGCATCAGGGTCTTTTCCAATGAATCAGTGCCTTAGGTTAAGAAAATGCTTTTCTCTTCTGAGGTTGCTAACAGTTTTTATCATTAATCAGTGTGAAATCTTACCAAATGTTTTCCTGCACCTTTTGTATATCATATGATTTTATCCTTTATATGGTTAATAGAGTAAAATACACAGTTTAATATTTGAATATTGAACAACATTACTTGAAATAAACATTTTTTGTTGTGTTTTAAAATTTTCATGTGTCGGTGGACTTTATATGTGTACACTAGTTTAAGAATTTTTCTCTATCTTAATAAAGGATTGCTTTGTAATCTCCCTTTCTTGTAAAGTACTTGTTAGTTTTGAGTATAAATTTTATGGTAGTCTCCTAAAATACATATTTATGAGATAGAAAGTGTTCCATCTTTATCTACACTGGAAAAGTTTGTGTAAGGTTGTTATGTCTTTCTTTATGGTTAAGATTATCTAGGCCTAGAGTTTTCTTCTTAGGAGGGTTTTAAATTATAGGTTCAGTTTATTTAATAGATATAATACTATATATACATAATTATATTAGTTTTTACATCTAGTTTGATAAGTAGAAGTTTCCCAGGAATTTCAACTTCATATATACATGTTCAATTTTATTGACATAATGCTTATATTATTAAGATTGATCATTCATATCATCAGGATCTCTAATGATGTGCCTTTTTATGCTCCTAGTATTGGTACCTTATATCTTCTTTTTTTTTTCCCTTGACCAATCTTGGAAAGCTATAAGTCCTAGTATTCTTTCCAAAGAACCAACCCCTGGCTGTGCTGACTTTGCAATTTTGCATTTGTTTATTACATTATTAATTTTGGTTCATATTGCAATTATTTCTTTACTGCTACTTTCTTTGCATTTGGACTTCCCTGGTGGCTCAGACAGTAAAGTGTCTGTCTACAGTGTGAGAGATCTGGGTTCAATCCCTGGGTTGGGAAGATTCCCTGGAGAAGGAAATGGCAACCCACTCAGGTACTCTTGCCTTGAAAATCCCATGGACGGAGGAGCTTGGTGCAGGCTACTGTCCATAGGGTCACAAAGAGTCGGGCATGACTGAGCAACTTCACTTTCTTTACTTTTCTTTCTTTCTTTCTTTGCATTTAGTTACTTTATTTTTCAAGTCTCCTGAGATGGCTACCAAGGATATTGATTTTCAGATTTTTTGTATATATGCATTTTATTGCTATGTATTTCTCTCTAAGCAGGGTTTGGATTCATCGAATAGGCTTTGTTTGTTTTTTTCTTGCCACATTGCACAACTTGAAAAATCTTAGTTACCCAACCAGGGATTTAACCCAGGCCCTCACAGTGCAAGTATGGAATCCTAACCTCTGGATTCCCAGAGAATTCCCACATCCAATAGATTTTAATATATTATTCTCATTATTGCTCAAATCACAAAATTCCCTTCATATTTTCTCTGACTCATAGTTTAGAGGCATAGTGCATAATTTCCAAACATCTGGGTCTTTTCTCATTATATCTTTTGTAAATAAATTTAACCTTGATTTCACCATGGCTAGAGAACACATTCTAAGTTCAGTTCTTTGGAAACTGTATTGAAACTGCTTCACTGAAATATGTACATTTTGCTTTTGGGGATTCAACATTTTAAATAGATTAATTAAGTAATACTGTGAATTGTGGTTTTCATATCTTCTACTGTTATATTAATTTCTTAGCTCCTTACTTTATCAGTTTGAGAAATGGGTTTAATCTCCAAATATGATTCTGAAATACTGTATTCTGGTTATAATCCTTTTAGTTTGTGCTTTGTCTATATTAATGCTATATTATTATCTGTATATAAATTTAGAAATATTTTATTTTCCTAGTGGATCCTTTAATCACTATGAAATCTTATTCTTTAGAAACATATACTGCCTTGAAGTCCACAATCTTTTTATTAGAATAATTATAATCGGTTTTTAATACATGCCTTCTGCCTTTTTTGTTCTTTTATTTATTGTGTGTCTCTTAAGGACTACATATTATAGCATTTTTGTTTCCTATAATGACATTTGTCTTTTAATTAAATCTGTTTATCCTTAATAAAATTATTAATATATTTGAATATGAACCTACCAGGTTACATTTGCTTTGTGTTTATCCATTTTGTTGTTGCTATTTTTCTTTCTTGTTTTTTTGAGCTAAGCATTTTTTATTACCCTGTTTTCTCTTCTATTAGTTACACATTGTTTAAACATTTCTTTGAGAGATTACCAAAGATATTACCAGCAAATGTTTTAACTATAAATTAATAGCTCTCTGTGAAGAAGGCTGAGTGCCGAAGAATAGATGCTTTTGAACTGTGGTGTTGGAGAAGATTCTTGAGAGTCCCTTGGACTGCAAGGAGATCCAACCAGTCCATTCTGAAGGAGATCAGCCCTAGGATTTCTTTGGAAGGAATGATGCTAAAGCTGAAACTCCAGTACTTTGGCCACCTCATGCGAAGAGTTGACTCATTGGAAAAGACTCTGATGCTGGGAGGGATTGGGGGCAGGAGGAGAAGGGGATGACAGAGGATGAGATGGCTGGATGGCATCACTGACTAAATGGACATGAGCCTGGGTGAACTCCGGGAGTTGGTGATGGACAGCGAGGCCTGGCGTGCTGCGATTCATGGGGTCGCAGAGAGTCGGACACGACTGAGCGACTGAACTGACTGAACTGACCTTCTGGAAATAAACAAATACTTAGAACAGGTTCTTAGAAAAGGTTCATACAAGGTTAACTTAATACCTTCCTCCATGTGTGTTATCATTCTAATGTTTTATATAGAGTGCATACATTTGTTGTATACAACGTTTTAAAACAACCACATTTTCATCATTTTCATTGCACTTTAATCCTTTATACATCTTTGCCCTTTTTTCCTGATAATATTTACCTTCTACCTAAAGAATCCCTTTAGTATTTCTTTCAGTGTAGGTCTGCTGATTCCCAAGAGGCTTGTTCTGTAGTCTAGTATATGGTGTAGAAATTAGGACAATTTAATTGATTTATTCTTTAAGTTTTCTACATACTTATACATGTTTTAATTGTTTTATCAATTACTATATTGTCAGTTAACTATGGACTTGAATGACAATTTGTATGATAATCAATAGGGTTAGGTTTAGTCTAACAATTTGCTTTTCATTTTCTATTTTTTCCATATGGTTTTGTTTTTTCTTCCCTTTCTTTCTTTTCTTCAAATATTTTTATATTGAGTGATTAACTTCAGTGATTTTTTTTTAAGCACACTTGGCTGTACACATTTAAACACCCATTCATTCAACAAATAATACAGTGACTACCCCACCACATACCAGTTTCAGTACCATGTAGTGGGGAATACAGAGTCATTATGATAGATATTGCCCACTTAGACAATCTCCCATCAAATATTTACACTTGTTTGCAGTGACTTTATTTTAAAATTCTATAATTTTCATCTGATTCCTATTTATTGAGTCCATTCTGTATGAAGTACTCCAGGGAATTTTTATTTTCTTAAAAGCATTAATTGCATATACTTTAAAATCTTGTATCCTAAATTTCAGTATTTCATGATCTGTGGCTCTTTTTGATTTGTTTATTTCTTTCTGGGATTTTGTTCATTTTTCTTCTATCTGCTAGGATGTGTATTTTTTTTTTTGCCAGTTGAATTTCAGATATAAAGATTTAAAGGCTCTGTATCATGTTATATTTTTCCAGGCAGGCAGTTTGAGAACAGATCATCTAGTTAGTTAAGTGTGAGATGATTTGAGACTGGGTTTCAAAATTTGTGAGATCTGGTCTATTTCTGACTTGCCCTTACCCCTAGAACATAGACTTCCTGGATTCTCAACTCTAAATCTAGATTTTTTTTTCAAGGTCCCTTCTCCTTGGCAGGACTTGATCTCCTATTTTTGTTCCTCAGCACTATGAAACTGCAAAAATCTCTGCTTATTTTTCTTGATTTCTTGGACTCCCATCTTACAATGTTTAGGAACTGGCAAATCTCTCAAGGACAATAGTGGCAGAGAATGTCAATTTTGCCTCAATATGTTTTCCTTTTTCTAAGATCTTAGCCCTTCAAAACCTTCCTACTTCGGTTTCTCTACAAGGCCCTCAGTCAGTTACTTTTTATATGTTCTATAGCTTTTATATTGTTCTCCAAGCAAAGGTTCTCCTGAAAATAAGATACTTTATCATAGTTCAAGAAAAAAAAAATCAGTATATCTCTAATAGCCTTTCAAGTTTTAATAAAATGATTTATATATTTCTCTTATATCCATTACTAGATTATGAATTTCTTATAGGCAAAGACTCTGACACATTATCTTTGATTGTTCAAGGGACTGAGATAGAGTCAGCTGTCAGTTACATCTCTTATTTCTTATTTCTCTCCAAAAAAATGTTTGCACTATTTCTGAATTACTTATACCCCTCCCATATATCTCTCTACCTACTACTTTCTGGATTGCTAGTATCATCCTTCCATTTATCTTCTGATCACCTTAAAAAACTACTGTAAAATACTTCAGAATTATTTTCTTTCCTGATACTAACCAGATATGATCCTAACATTATCTATCATATCTCAGTAAACATATTCCTAATGCCCTGGATGCTTTAAGAGAAAAGTAAGTATACGGCCCCGCCTCAAACAGACTGTGAGGCCCTTGACAGCAAAAGCTGTCCCTTTCACTTAGTATATATCCCCTTAGGAAGTGGGTTCAGCACCAGGTAAAACAATGGCAGTTTGAGAAATATGGTCTTGGTCATCTGCAAACCTAAGAGATTATATTTGAGTTAACCCAGAAAGTTAATTTTATGTTTAAGTACATCTAAGCATGGAAATTCACAGTAAACAAGCTTTTAATCAACACTCACACATAGTAAAAATATAAATGTACACATGGAGAGTAACATATCAGTATCACTGTTGACCCATATGCAAATACTGATTCAAACAATTCCTATCACTTCACTTAACAGTCAGAATTGTATTGGATCTACCCTAATTCTACCTTTACATATCAAAACAAAGACATAATGAATTTTTTTAAATTATTTCAATCTTTGAAGATCAGCAAACATGCCCCTTCTGAGGGTCATTTTTATCTAATTCGGCATAATTTTGCCTGGTTTACATTTTTAAAATAACAATAACAGAAAAAAAGGTGAAAACACCTGCACAAAAGAATGCTCAATTCAACTAGAAGACTAAAAAAGGAAAAAAAAAAAAAGTAAACACGGCATAGTAGGAGAATAAAGCTTCTGGGGAAAGAAAGCAAAGCTGTGTGACAGATGGAAAGGTCTCAATGGATGAATGGTACTACTACAAATAAGTAGCAGGCAGCCAGAGGGAATCAAATAATGATTATGGAAGAAAAATGAGGGTTAAAAAAGATGAAAAGAATGTTTTGACTCAAGCTAAGGATTCTATATTAATAAAATTTACTATTTTTTAAATATATTTAACTACACATTCACAAAAGGTAGAAAATAATTCATGTCAAATAGGGTAGGCAGCTGACAAGTGAACCAGTATAGACAATGTAAAAAGCTCAACATGTCCTTGAGAGGAAGGAATGCATTCCACAATTTGTACTGGCATGCCCCCAAACCCGAACAGATTACTTTCTGACGATCAATATCTGTAACCACCAGAGGCCCGTTAGGGAGTTTTTTAAAAATCAGCTTCAAAGAGACCTGGTCCCCAGCTTACATTTTACTTTTGCCAGTGGGTGCTGAGGTAAGAGTTTTGGACAAGACTCATTTTTCTTCCCTTTATAGGGCTGTGTATTGAATATGAAGTGCCCTAGCATGTTCTCAGGCTCTAGTCAGCTGGATTCAAGCTCTGTTTGTAGATACTGTGAAAGAAGACCAATTCCCTTCATCACCCTGAAATCAGCCTGTGTGTATTCAACTCAGTGAAAATTGCTGGCCACACTTTAGCTGGGATTCCAAAAGTAAGTGCTTATTCATCAATCTGATTTTAGCCTAATGTCGAGTATAAGTGGAGTGCTTTCTTTTTGAATTAAGCGGTATTATAGTTACTTGACTTGAAAACCTAGAACATTTCCTCTCTTCTCATTTCTATAATATGTGCAAATACCAGTCAATCAAACAATAGTTTTCCTAACACCTTTCTATGTTACTAAGTCTCTTCAGTCGTGTCTGACTCTGAGACGCTGTGGACTGTAGCCCACCAGGCTCCTCCGCCCAGGGGGATTCTCCAGGCAAGAATACTGGAATGGGTTGCCATGTCCTCCTTCAGATCTTCCCAGTTCAGGGATCGAACCCATATCATTTGTGGTTCCTGCATTGCAGGCAGATTCTTTACCACTGAGCCACCAGGGAAGCCCAATACCTTTCTCTGTATAATAAAGTAATTAAAAATCTATTTCTAAAAGTGTAACAAATTAAAACAAAGTTCAGGAAAACCCACAAACTATCCCCATGCTTAAACAATATGAAGAAAACGCATTTCAATCTAGAACAGCTGTTTCTAAAATGTTACTCTGTAGCACTCTACTTTGAGACATCCTCCTATTAAATTTTACATCATTAGGTACTTTGGGGCACTTTGTATATTCTACCCTTCTCTGGGCAAGTGATAACACACATTATCAAGTGAACAGCTCTGAAGTCCCACAGCAAATGAAACCATTTAGCTCTTTTTAAACCATCATTTCTCAAATGGATTTGAATCAGAAGTTATTTAAAATTCCGAAAAAATTTAAGGTACATCCATCTGGAGTCATTTGCCAAAATTCTGCCTTGAAGTTCACTCAAGTTCATGATCAAGTAGTGCAAATGAAAACTAGAGGAGGCAGAGAATAATATTTCACCTCCATCTTACCTGGTATACAGAACTTGTCTACCTGAATAAATGTTTGCAAGGAAGACAGCAATGTAGGGGGGAGGAGAAAAGCCTCCCTTACTGTAAGAATATATCCTACCCCACTCACTCAATGTTTCTCAACCTTCAAGTGATTGTGTTATTAAAAGCAAATTTAAAGATGAAGGATAAAAAGAACAGCTGTAGCTTTTAATCACAAGAGTGCCGAAGAATTGATGCTTTTGAACTGTGGTGTTGGAGAAGATTTTTGAGAGTCCCTTGGACTGCAAGGAGATCCAACCAGTCCATTCTGAAGGAGATCAGCCCTGGGATTTCTTTGGAAGGAATGATGCTAAAGCTGAAACTCCAGTACTTTGGCCACCTCATGCAAAGAGTTAACTCACTGGAAAAGACTCTGATGCTGGGAGGGATTGGGGGCAAGAGGAGAAGGGGACGACAGAGGATGAGATGGCTGGATGGCATCACTGACTCGATGGACGTGAGTCTGAGTGAATTCTGGGAGTTGTGCTGGACAGGGAGGCCTGGCGTGCTGCGATTCATGGGGTCGCAAAGAGTTGGACACGACTGAGCGACTGATCTGATCTGATAGCATTTCAGCAGTGTTGGTAAATGGAGGGAATAATGAAATAGTTGGAGACTTAAACAAATGGATTAGAAAAGGTCATGAAATGAGTTGCTTGGCATATTTCAAAATAGAAATTTGATTAACTAATACACAAAACACAGGTGCACTCTTCCAATCAATAAACAAAAATACGTAAGTATGATATCTGTATTATGATATTTAAACAAAGTAAGCAAATAATTAATGTGAGAGGCCCCTGATTTGAAAAATAAAGTGGCAACCTTGTATACATTTCAGATTGTTTTATTCTTTACCCTTTATATCATTATTCCCATGGATCTTCCCAAACTAGGGATCAAACCCCAGTTCTCCTACATTTCAGGTGGATTCTTTACTGTCTAAGTCACCAGGGAGGCCCCCATTATTCCCATAAGATGTTCTACAATTATTTAGTCAAATAAAGCAAATTTAAGAACCCTGAATATGATATCTCCTAGTTAAACATGCCTAATGCCAATTATCAAAACGCAGGTCCTGAGAAATCCTGCAATTCAGAAGGGCTTTGAGGTTTGCTTGAGTTTTTCTCCAGCTTATTGGAATGAAGAACAGTATTTCCATAGTAAGACTATTAATATCCTAGGGTATCTTTAGGAAATAGTTTTCAAGTGTTTCTTACAACAGATTATGCTCACAAAGCTATGGAAATGTAGAAAGGTTTACAATGCTTGAGAATGTGTCAAATGGTAATATATTAAAACAGTATTTCTCAAAGTGTGATCCAAGATGTCTTAGCTTCCCCAAGACGCTCTCAGAGAATCCATGAGGTCAAAGCTCTTTTAGTAATACTAAGGCTTCATTTTGCCTTTGCACTCTTGTCGTTTCACATATGTACAGAGAAATTTTCTAGAGCTTGTATGACAAGCTATGATGTCATGATTCTTAGAGTTAATAAAAGAGAACTTGGGTATTTCAAAAATTCTTTTCTTTATTCCTAGTGGAAATAAATATTGCTAAATATAATCCATATAAACAAAAGCCTTTGGGACAGTTCACTAGAATTTAATAGTTAAAGAGTGTCCTAAAACCAAAAAGTTTAGAACTATTTCAAAGTAAACATAGGTCTGGATACTTTATTAAAAAGGTAGGGCACCTACCATAGAATATGAAAATTTACCTTCAAAGGTTAATTCTTCACATTTTAATAGGTTTTGGATCAATGAGAGAGGTCATTCTATGTACATATTTTATTGACCAAAGTAACCTTAAGCACCTCCAATATGACAACGAATTCTGTTAGTGCAGAATTTAAAATAGGAATGGCTTGACCAAAGAGAGAAAAACGTTTTAACACATATTTTTGTGTGTATTTTATTTTGTGCCAGGCATTGAGCTGGGTAAATCTATACGTACTACACACTTTGTATTCTGCCCTTTTGGTAATAAGGTATCTATAACTTTAAGCAGAGATACAAAAATATAGCTGATTCTAAACTTATAGCTATTAAAGATAACAAATGATTTCAAAATAAGTAAGAAAATAGCATTCAAAAATAGTCATTCATCTTATATATTTTCACATTTGAGTTCCACTGAAGATACTCAAGTAAGTTTTTTATTTTCATTTGTTTTTGTATGCTGCTGCTGCTGCTGCTAAGTCGCTTCAGCCATGTCCGACTCTGTGTGACCCCATAGACGGCAGCCCACCAGGCTCCCTCGTCCCTGGGATTCTCCAGGCAAGAACACTGGAGTGGGTTGCCATTTCCTTCTCCAATGCATGAAAGTGAAAAGTGAAAGTGAAGTCACTCAGTCGTGTCCGACTCTTAGCGACCCCATGGACTGTAGCCCACCAGGCTCCTCCATCCATGGGATTTTCCAGGCAAGAGTACTGGAGTGGGGTGCCATTGCCTTCTCTGTTGTTTTTGTATAATCATGCACTTTTTTAGTATGTGGGCATGAGTATGGGGTAGCATGCTGTCATGAAAAATAAGACCAGATATATTGCCCATTATCCTCAAACTACTGGCTTCATGACATGAATCTTAGGTAGCTACATCCCATTAGACACTAGACTAGACTTGGGGATATACTGATGAATACAGATAAGGACCTTGCCTTCACTGAGTTATAACTGAGGAGATATACACAAATAAAATTGGGATTTCCCAGGCAGTCCAGTGGTTAAGACTTCATGCTTCCAATGCAAGGGGCACAGATTTGACCCCTGGTAAGGGAACTAAGGTCCCATGTGCTGTGTGTCCAAAATAAATAAATTAAGCTTCAGGAGCGTGTTGCTATTACCTGAATAGGGAGAACCTAAAACTGGGACATGAGAGCACTATTCATTCCCATGGCATGGCATTCAATTGAAACACGGAGACTTAGGAGGACTTAATGAGGCATGAAGTGAGGTGAAATGCATATGAAGCGCTGGAGGTAAAAGCTAAAGGTACATGTTCAAAGAACTAACAGAAGTAATCTTAGCAGCATTGTGAAGCGTGTGTGAGGGCAGAGTCGAGAGCTGAAAAGAGACAGGCTTACAGACAAATCTCACACTTAGCCTATGTGAAAGTGGTTAGATTTTATTCTAACAGTAACTAAAGTCACTGAAGCTCTTTTAGTGAGAGAGCAGCACTATGAACTTTGAGTTACATTAAGATCACTCTGGGAGAAGGCAATGGCACCCCACTCCAGTACTCTTGCCTGGAAAATCCCATGGATGGAGGAGCCTGGTGGGCTGCAGTCTATGGGGTCGCTAAGAGTCTCTGGCTACTATTTAGAGAATGATTAGGAAGAGGCCATAAGTGGGGACAAGGAAATCAGTTGAAAGGACATTGCACCATCCTTGAAAAAGACAATAATCACAACCTAAACTGAGGTGAGAATAGAGACCAGAGGGTCATTTTAAGAAGTATTTAGAATGTTGAATCCATAGAAATCAGTCATGAGATATTAAGGTGAGATAAATAATTGAAGAACAATAGGCAGTTTGGGGGCTTGAACAAATAAGAAAGGGAACACAGGTAAAGGAAAGTATCACAGGGAACAGGAAGAGCTAAATTTTTTTATATATTAAGTTTGAAGTGACTCTCAGTTTAGATCAGTTTAGTCCTTCAGTCCGGAGAAGGCAATGGCACCCCACTCCAGTACTCTTGCCTAGAAAATCCCATGGATGGAGGAGCCTGGTAGGCTGCAGTCCATGGGGTTGTGAAGAGTCGGACACGACTGAGCGGCTTCATTTTCACTTTTCACCTTCATGCATTGGAGAAGGAAATGGCAACCCACTCCAGTGTTCTTGCCTGGAGAATCCCAGGGATGGGGGAGCCTGGTGGGCTGCCGTCTATGGGGTCGCACAGAGTCAGACACGACTGAATCGACTTAGCAGCAGCAGCAGTCGTTCAGTCCTGTTTGACTTTTTGTGACCCCATGGACTGCAGCACGCCAGGCCTCCCTGTCCATCACCAACTCCCAGAGTTCACTCAAACTCATGTTCAGTGAGTTGGTGATGCCATCCAACCATCTCAGCCTCTGTCGTCCCCTTCTCCTCCCACCTTCAATCTTTCCCAGCATCAGGGTCTTTTCCAATGAGTCAGTTCTTCGCATCAGGTGGCCAAAGTATTGGAGTTTCAGCTTTAAAATCAGTCCTTCCAATGAATTTTCAGGACTGATTTCCTTCAGGATGAACTAGCTGGATTTCCATGCAGTTCCAAGGGATTCTCAAGAGTATTCTCCAACACCACACACAGTTCAAAAGCATAAACTCTTCAGCACTCAGCTTTCTTTATAGCCCAACTCTCACATCCATACATGGCTACTGAAAAGACCATAGCTTTGACTAGATGGACCTATGTTGGCAAAGTCTCTGCTTTTTAATAAGTTGTCAAGGTTCATCATAACTTTTCTTTCAAGGAGCAAGCGTCTTTTAAATTCATGGCTGCACTCACCATCTGCAGTGATTTTGGAGCCTAAGAAAATAAAGTCTGTCACTGTTTCCCCATCTATTTGCCCATGAAGTAATGGCACCAGATGCCATGATCTTAGTTTTCTGAATACTGAATTTAAGCCAGCTTTTTCACTCTCCTCTTTCCTCATCAAGAGGCTCTTTAGTTCTTCTTTGATTTCTGCCATATCTGTGGTACCATCTGCATATCTGAGGTTATTGATATTTCTCCCAGCAATCTTGATTCCAGCTTGTGCTTCATCCAGCCCAGCATTTCTCATGATATACTCTGCATATAATTAAATAAGCAAGGTGACAATATACAGCCTTGACTTATTCCTTTCCCCATTGGAACCAGTCTGTTGTCCCATGTCCAGCTCTAACTGTTGCTTCTTGACCTATACAGATTTCTCAGGAGGCAGGTAAGGTGGTCAGGTATTCCCACATCTTTAAGAATTTTCCAGTTTGTTGTGATACACACAGTCAAAGACTTTGGTGTAGTCAATAAAGCAGAAGCAGATGTTTTTCTAGAACTCTCTTGCTTTTTGATGATCCAATGGATGCTGGAAATTTGAACTCTAGTTCCTCTGCCTTTTCTAAACTCAGTTTGAACATCTTAAAGTTCACAGTTCACATATTGCTGAAGCTTGGCTTGGAGAATTTTGAGCATTACTTTGCTAACGTGTGAGATGAGTGCAATCGTGCAATAGTTTGAACTTTCTTTGACATTGCCTTTCTTTGGGGTTGGAATAAAAACTGACCTTTTCCAGTCCTGTGGCCACTGTTGAGTTTTCCAAATTTGCTGGCATATTGAGTGCAGCACTTTCACAGCATCATCTTTCAGGACTTGAAATAGCTCAACTGGAATTCCATTACCTACACTAGCTGTGTTTGTAGCAATGCTCCCTAAGGCACACTTAATGTCACACTCCAGGATGTCTGGCTCTTGGTGAATGATCACACCATTGTGATTATCTGGGTCATGAAGATCTTTTTCGTATGGTTCTTCTGTGTATTCTGCCACTTCTTAATATCTTCTGCTTCTGTTAGGTCCATACCATTTCTGTCCTTTATTGTGCTCATCTTTGCATGACAATTTCCCTTGATATCTCTCATTTTCTTGAAGAGATCTCTAGTATTTCCCATTCTATTGTTTTCCTCTATTTCTTTGCACTAATCACTGAGGAAGGCTTTCTTATCTCTCCTTGCTATTCTTTGGAACTCTGCATTCAAATGGGTATTTCTTTCCTTTTCTACTTTGCCTTTTGCATCTCTTCTTTTCTCAGCTATTTGTAAAGCCTCCTCAGACAACCATTTTGCATTTCTTTTTCTTGAGAATGGTCTTGATCACTGCCTCCAGTACAATGTCAAGAACCTCTGTCAATAGTTCTTCAGGCACTCTGTCTATCAGATCTCATCCCTTGAATCTATTTGTCACTTCCACAGTATAATCGTAAGAGATTAGATTTAGGTTATACCTGAATGGTCTAGTAGTTTTCCCTACTTTCTTCAATTTCAGTCTGAATTTGGCAATAAGGAGTTCATGATCTGAGCCACAGTCAGCTCCTAGTCTTGTTTTTGCTGACTGTATAGGGCTTCTCCATCTTTGGCTGCAAAGAATGTAATCAATCTGGTTTCAGTATTGACCATCTGGTGAAGTCCATGTGTATGGTCTTCTTATGTTGTTGGAAGAGGGTGTTTGCTATGACCAGTGCATTCTCTTGGCAAAACTCCATTAGCATTTGACCTGTTTTGTTATGTACTCAAAGGCCAAATTTGCTTCTTACTTTAGCTATCTCTTGACTTCCTATTTTTTGCATTCCAGTCCCCTATAGCGAAAAGGACATCTTTTTTGGGTATTAGTGCTAGAAGGTCTTATAGTTCTTCATAGAACCATTCAACTTCAGCTTTTTCAGCATTACTGGTCAGGGAATAGACTTGCATTACCATAATATTGAATAGTTTGCCTTGGAAACGAACAGAGATCCTTCTGTCGATTTTGAGATTGCATCCAAGCACTGCATTTTGGACTCTTTTGTTGACTATGATGGCTACTCCAGTTCTTCTGAGGGATTCCTGCCCGCAGTAGTAGACACAATGGTCATCTGAGTTAAATCCGCCCATTCCCATCCATTTTAGTTCGCTGATTCCTAAAATGTCCATGTTCACTCTTGCCATTTGACCACTTCCAATTTACCTTGATTCATGGACCTAACATTCCATTCCTATGCAATACTGCAGCATGGGACTTTACTTCCAGAGGTCACATCCACAACTGGGTGTCATTTTTGCTTTGGCTCCACCTCTTCATTCTTTCTGGAGTTATTTCTCCACTGACCTCCAGTAGCATACTTGGCACCTACCGACCTGGGGAGTTCACCTTTCAGTATCCTATCTTTTTGCCCTTTCATACTGTTCATGGGGTTCTCAGGGCATCTACATTAGTCATTGTTATTGCATAATTTAATTACTATCTTCATAATGAAGAAAAAGAGACAGTTCATTTCAGTTCAGTTCAGTCGCTCAGTCGTGTCTGACTCTTTGCGACCCCATGAATCGCAGCACGCCAGGCCTCCCTGTCCATCACCAACTCCCGGAGTTCACCCAGACCCACGTCCATCGAGTCAGTGATGCCATCCAGCCATCTCACCTTCTGTCGTCCCCTTCTCCTCCTGCCCCCAATCCCTCCCAGCATCAGAATCTTTTCCAATGAGTCAACTCTTCGCATGAAGTGGCCAAAGTAGTGGAGTTTCAGCTTCAGTTTCAATTTCTTTGGAAGGAATTTAGCATCATTCCTTCCAAAGAAATCCCAGATCTCCTTCAGAATGGACCGGTTGGATCTCCTTGCAGTCTAAGGGACTCTCAAGAGTCATCTCCAACACCACAGTTCAAAAGCATCAATTCTTCGGTGCTCAGCCTTCTTCACAGTCCAACTCTCACATCCATACATGACCACAGGAAAAACCATAGCCTTGACTAGACGAAACTTTGTTGGAAAAGTAATGTCTCTGCTTTTGAATATGCTATCTAGGTTGGTCATAACTTTCCTTCCAAAAAGTAAGCATCTTTTAATTTCATGGCTGCAGTCACCATCTGCTGTGATTTTGGAGCCCAGAAAAATAAAGTCTGACACTGTTTCCACTGTTTCCCCATCTATTTCCCATGAAGTGATGGGACCGGATGCCATGATCTTCGTTTTCTGAATGTTGAGCTTTAAGCCAACTTTTTCACTCTCCACTTTCACTTTCATCAAGAGGCTTTTGAGTTCCTCTTCACTTTCTGCCATAAGGGTGGTGTCATCTGCATATCTGAGACATAGTACAGCCAAATCAAGAGATTTGGGAGAATACAAGGAGAGAAACACTTTCTTATGTTCTAACGTCATTTTGTTTAGAACTGTTTGAAGTAAAGAATAAAATTAGGTATTTATCTAAATGAAGAGTTCCTCTTTGAACCAAAATGGAAGCAATGTTACCACATTGTAGGAAAACTACTCAGCTTATATAACACCTAGAATCCATTGGGTGCCAGGGTTTTAAAAGGAAGGAATTTAACTTAGCTGAGTTGATTCCAAAACAACCTAAGAGTATATTTGTTCCAATTTGAGTGTTGACAGCATGTAGCAGTTAGGCAAAAAGTTGGAGAGAGAAAGTGACAGAGGAGAGGAAGAGACAGCAGCATGAGCAATGGAATGACGAGTGTAGAATGAGGGGGTATAACCACCTCCAGATGGACGCACAGAGAAGGCAATGTTGAGGCTGGAGAAGTTCAAAGGTATAGAATGGAGGATTTCAAATGCTGTCAACTGACTGAGAAAAAGTCAGTAAAAAATACCAAGAACATATATTTATGCTTTAGGTATATTGAGTGACTGCATAAAACTCACTCACTCGTGTCAAACTCTTTGTGACCCCATGGACTATAGAGTCCATGGAATTCTCTAGGCCAGAATACTGGAGTGGGTAGTTATTCCCTTCTCCATGGGATCTCCCCAACCCAGGGATTGAACCCAGGTCTCCCACATTGCAGGCAGATTCTTTATACCAGCTGAGCCAAGTGAAGCCCAAGAATACTGGAGTGGGTAGTCTATACTTTCTCCAGCAGGTCTTCCCTACCTAGGAATCAAATTGGGTCACTTGCATTGCAGCTGGATTCTTTACCAGCTGAGCTACCAGGGAAGCCTTACTATATTACTCTTAATGTATTACAAGAAGACTTTTGAAGGTGGACAGACTAGAGACAGATCATTAAGGAGGTTTTGCAGTTATGCAGCAAAAGTATTGATAGCTCATACTGATGAGAGGTATTTATTCTGACCTGCTAACCTTGTACATTGAATCAAATTGAAGCTTGTCATTACTTCTAGAAGTTACCATCTATGAAAAGACAGTAATTTTTTCACATTGGCACCATCGTCTTTTCATAGAAAGTTACTTGTTGTGAGTCCACTTCCTCACAACTCCATTAGAGGCAAGAGCCAACAGTCTGTCTCTGGTTCCCACAATGTTTCTTTTTCCCCTCCATTTTGATACAACTTAGGGAAACCCACACTCTCATGAAGAATAATTAATTTTGTATAGCAAAGATTCTTGTTTCCTTGATCTCTAAACCAGTGCTTTCAATGCTTTCTCATTAATCATATTTGCTTTGGGTTTTGTAGATATCCTATGTGGATTTTAGGAAGTCCTTTTTCTTCCTGGTTATAGTAAAACTAGGAGTTCCTATTTAGTTGCAATTTATCAAATGTTTGCTTTTATCTGAAGATATGACCCTATGCTTTATCTCACTTAAGCTGTTAAGACTTTAATGATAATTCATTTTCTTTTCTTTTATTTTATTTTTTTAAATTTTATTTTATTTTTAAACTTTACAATATTGTATTGGTTTTGCCAAATATCAAAATGAATCCACCACAGGTATACATATGTTCCCCATCCTGAACCCTCCTCCCTCCTCCCTCCCCATACCATCCCTCTGGGTCGTCCCAGTGCACCAGCCCCAAGCATCCAGTATTGTGCATTGAACCTGGACTGGCGACTCGTTCCATATATGATATTATATGTATTTCAATGCCATTCTCCCAAATCATCCCACCTTCTCCCTCTCCCACAGAGTCCAAAAGACTGTTCTATATATCAGTGTCTCTTTTGCTATCTCATATACAGGGTTATTGTTTCCATCTTTCTAAATTTCATATATATGCGTTAGTATACTGTATTGGTGTTTTTCTTTCTGGCTTACTTCACTCTGTATAATAGGCTCCAGTTTCATCCATCTCATTAGAACTGATTCAAATGTATTCTTTTTAATGGCTGAGTAATACTCCATTGTGTATATGTACCACAGCTTTCTTTCTTTTTTTTTTTTTTTTAATTTATTCTTCCAATTTTATTTTATTTTTAAACTTTACATAATTGTATTAGTTTTGCCAAATATCAAAATGAATCTGCCACAGGTATACATGTGTTCCCCATCCCGAACCCTCCTCCCTCCTCCCTCCCCATACCATCCCTCTGGGCCGTCCCAGTGCACCAGCCCCAAGCATCCAGCATCATGCATCGAACCTGGACTGGCAACTCGTTTCCCACATGATATTCTACATGTTTCATTGCCATTCTCCCAAATCTTCCCACCCTCTCCCTCTCCCACAGAGTCCATAAGACTGTTCTATACATCAGTGTCTCTTTTGCTGTCTCGTACACAGGCTTATTGTTACCATCTTTCTAAATTCCATATATATGCGTTAGAATACTGTATTTATGTTTTTCCTTCTGGCTTACTTCACTCTGTATAATAGGTTCCAGTTTCATCCACCTCATTAGAACTGATTCAAATGTATTCTTTTTAATGGCTGAGTAATACTCCATTGTGTATATGTACCACAGCTTTCTTATCCATTCATCTGCTGATGGACATCTAGGTTGCTTCCATGTCTTGGCTATTATAAACAGTGCTGCGATGAACATTGGGGTACACGTGTCTCTTTCCCTTCTGGTTTCCTCAGTGTGTATGCCCAGCAGTGGGGTTGCTGGATCATAAGGCAGTTCTATTTCCAGTTTTTTAAGGAATCTCCACACTGTGATAATTCATTTTCTAATGTTAAGCATTACTTTACCAACTAAGGTCTGTCTAGTCAAAGCCATGGTTTTTCCAGTAGCCCTGTATGGACGTGAGAGTTGGACTATAAAGAAAGCTGAGCGCCGAAGAATTGATGTTTTTGAACTGTGGTGTTGGAGAAGACTCTTGAGAGTCCCTTAGACTGTAAGGAGATCCAACCAGTCCATCCTAAAGGAAATCAGTCCTCAGTATTCATTGGAAGGACAGATGCTGAAGCTGAAACTCCAATATGTTGGCCACCTGGTGCAAAGAACCAACTCATTGGAAAAGACCCTGATGCTGGGAAAGATTGAAGGTGGGAGGAGAAGGGGACGACAGAGGCTGAGATGGTTGGATGGCATCACCTACACAATGGACATGAGTTTGAGTAGGCTTTGGGAGTTCGTGATGGACAGTGAATCCTGGCCTGCTGCAGTCCATGGGGTCGCAAAGAGCTGGACACGACTGAGTGACTGAAGTGAACTGAGCAACATTTTATTTCTGAGACAAATCCAATATAACTGTATAGTTTTTATACATTACTAAATTTGGTTTGCTTAACAATTATTGCATTCTATTTTCATGAATAATCATTCTGCTATTTTCTCTCCTAATAGTCATTTCTCAGTAATTAGTTTTGATAAATGTATTTTTAATCATTCATCTATTATTTACATATGTGTATATTACATAAAGTTATTCATTTGCATTTTACTCTGTATATTATCTCTTTAAAACTGTAGTTTTACCCCATTGTGATTCTTAATGTTATTTATAAAAATCTTTTCTACTCTTTTTCATTAATTTTTCCTAGAGTTCTATTTTAATATTCTTAAGTGTTTTATTGATCCTCTCATGTATTTACTTTCTATAACACCAATTTCTGCTTTTGTTTTAATTCTTTTATCTTGTCTTTTTCTGTTGTTCTTTTTTTTCATACCTCTTAACTTGGAAGGTTAGACTTTTTTGCATTCTAATGTAAATATTTAGGGCTATAATTTTCTAAGTTCTATTTTAGCCACGTCTTCGAAATTTTGACATGCAGTATTTCTTTAAATGCTATTAAATTTTTTTAATTGTCTTTAAATTGTTGTTCCACCTTCAATGCAGGAAACACCAGTTCGATTCCTGGGTCAGGAAGATCCAATGGAGAAGGGATAGGCTACCCACTCCAGTATTTTTGGGCTTCCCTTGTGGCTCAGCCGGTAAAAAATCTGCCTGGAATGCGGGAGACGTGGGTTCAATTCCTGCATTGGGAAGATGCTCTGGAAAGGGGAAAGGCTACCCACTCAAGTATTCTGGCCTGGAGAATTTCATGGACTTTATAGTCCATGGGGGTCACAGAGTCAGAGATGACTGAGCAACTTTCACTTCACTACTTAGTTTATATGCAGAGTATATCATGCGAAATGCTAGACTGGATGAAGCACGAGCTGGAATCAAGACTGCTGGGAGAGATATCAATAACCTCAGATATGCAGATGACACCAACCTTATGGCAGAAAGCAAAGAGGAGCTAAAGAGCCTCTTGATGAAAGTGAAAGAGGTGAGTGAAAAAGCTGACTTAAAACTCAACATTCAGAAAACTAAGATCATGGCATCTGGTCCCACCATTTCATGGAAAATAGATGGGGAAACAATGGAAACAGTGACAGACTTTATTTTGGGGGTTCAAAAATCACTACACATGGGGACTGCAGCCATGAAAATAAAAGACATTTGCTCCTTGGAAGAAAAGCTATGACAAACCTAGGGAGCATATTAAAAAACAAAGACATTACTTTGCCAACAAAGGTCCATCTAGTAAAAGCCATGTTTTTTTCAGTAGTCATGTATGCATGTGAGAGTTGGACTATAAAGAAAGCTGAGCGCCAAAGAATTGATGCTTTTCAACTGTGGTGTTGGAGAAGATTCTTGAGAGTCCCTTGGACTGCAAGGAGATCCAACCAGTACATCCTAAAGGAAATCAGTCCTGAATATTCATTGAAAGGACTGATGCTGAAGCTGAAACTCCAATACTTTGGTCACCTGATGTGAAGAGCTGACTCATTAGAAAAGACCCTGATGCTGGGAAAGACTGAAGGCAGGAGGAAAAGGGGATGACAGAGGATGAGATGGTTGGATGGCATCACTGACTCGATGGACGTGAGTTTGAACAAGCTCCAGGAGTTGGTGATGGACAGGGAAGCCTGGGGTCCTGCAGTCCATGGGGTCACAAAAGTTGGACATGACTGAGGGACTGAACTGAACTGGTTTTTTAAATAATTCACCTCTTGCATGTGCGTGCTTAGACGCTCAGTCATGTCCGACTCTCTGCGACCCCATGGACTGTAGCCAGGCTCCTCTGCCCATGGGATTTTTCAGGCAAGAATACTGGAGTGGATTGCCATCAACATTATCTAATGTCTATTATTAGTTGTAGCTTTTGTTTGTTGTTAATGTCTAACTTAATAGCACAGTAATCAAAAGTGTGGGCTTTATGACACCAGTCTTTGAAATTTGTCAAGTTAGTTTTTATGGCTAGTACACAGCCAACATATATGTCCCAGATATGCTTAAAAATAGCTCATACTTGGATAAAGTACTTCATTGTCAATTAGATGAATTTGTTCTTGGGCTTTTCAAATTTCAATATCCTACTATTTAATCCACCTGATTTGTCATTTACTAGGAACTAAAGTAGTCACTCCTAGTAAAGTATTAGTAAAGTGTCAATTTAACTTTACAATTTTGCCAATTTTTACTTTTAAATATTTTCAAGTTATATGATTAAGTATATTACAATTGGAGAAGGCAATGGCAACCCACTCCAGTACTCTTGCCTGGAGAATCCCATGGACAGAGGAGCCTGGTAGGCTGCAATCCATGAGGTCGCTAGGAGTCGGACACGACTGAGCGACTTCACTTTCACTCTTCAATTTTATGTGTTGGAGAAGGAAATGGCAACCCACTCCAGTGTTCTTGCCTGGAGAATCCCAGGGACGGGAGAGCCTGGTAGGCTGCCATCTCTGGGGTCGCACAGAGTCGGACACAACTGAAGCAACTTAGCAGCAGCACATTACAATTAGAATTACTGTTTTCCTGAGGTTTTTAACTATTATCATAATGAATAGTATTCTTCATCTGTTGTAATGCCATTTTGCCTTTCTGTCTGTTTTGTTTGACCTTAATATAATTATCAGAGCTTCTCAGATAGCACTAGTGGTAAAGAACCCACCCGCCAATGCAGGAGATATGGGAAACATGGGTTCGATCCCTGGGTCGGGAAGATCCCCTGGAGAAAGGAATGGCAACCCACTCCAGTATTCTTGCCTGAAGAATCCCGTGGACAGAGGAGCTTGGTAGGCTTTAGTTCATGGGGTTGCAGAGAGTCAGACACGACTGACACGACCTAGCATACAAATATAATAATTATATCAGATTTCATCTCATTAGACTTTATCTGATATATATACTTTCCTTTAAATTTCACATTTATCCATCTATAAATTTAAATTTCTTTCATAAGCAGCATATAGCTAGAATATTTTTTTATTCTGAAAATGTTTTTTCACTGGAGAGTTTAGTTCATACACATTTATTTTCTTTTTTATTTTTCCCACTATTTCTGTATTTCTTTCATCTCCCATTCTGTCATACTTTAACGGATTTTTTTCTTTGTAACAAAGTAGATATATCATGACATGTAAAAATATGCTCTTTAAAATAATCACAACTGGTACTCTACATTTGGCACTTTATATACATTATACACATTACCCCACTTAGTCCTTACAATATCCCTGGGGTAGAGTTATCTCAACATAAAAAAAAGGCACCTTTATTATTCTCAGTACTTAGAAAATTCCTAGAGTTTGGAGAACTGTGAGCCAAGAACCATGGATAAGACCAAATATATATGAGAAATATATTTTGGTTGTATGAATGAAGAAAATATATTTTTCTTATAAATCATACTTCAATGTTATAAACAGTTTAGTCTTTATTTGGGGCTATTATTTGGAATATGTTGAAAAATGTGAATTTATTTCAGACCCTGGTTTCCCCCAAATTTTCTTTTGGTAAGCATAACCTGTGCATCTGTGTCTGTCTTATAATCACTTTCCCAAAGTACACTATAATTTTATGCAGTAATTTTATGAAATCATGACAGTGTGCTCAAGCAATAGGGTATATGGGACTTGAGTTTGCATCTTATTTATTTCTCAGATAAAATCTTTCTACTCTTTGCCTAATCACCTAGCATGTATAAAACTCTTAAATAACAAAAATTACATTTCCTTTAGAAATGAAACCAGAGTTTCATCGTTGGATGAACATAGTGTGACATCCAAATCTGAAGTAATCCAAAATGGTAGTCATCCTCAATTTGTGAATTTAACTGTAACGTTCCAAAATCATGCTAGAATCTATGCAATTAGAAAGTAATAAAATTGTTCTAATTTTAAGTTACTAATATTGTAACACTGACAAATATTGTTAACTATCCAACCTTGGTCAGATTCTGTATTTATGCCATTGTGCAACAGATGTTATTCTCCTACCTACAAAGTTCTTCTTGATTTTTTTCCTAAATGATAATTGTGAACCCACAAAACTCTTTTTTAGTAAATTCTCCAACTCCAACTCCTCTTTTTGTCTATTTTGAATTTTTGATTTCCATTTCTGTGATATCTTCCCCTTCATATATAATGTTTTAAACAGTTTTTATACTTGAGCTTATAATTCATCTGTGGAGATGAATTCATCTCCACAGATGAATTATAAACTTCTTAAGGGCAGAGGCTTATTTTCTATTATATTTTACTATCTAGAATATTGAAGTATAGATAGATAGTTTTGGTGTTCTCGTACATTTTGTGTTTATGAAATGCTCTGGAATATGTTTTTGGGTGACATCTTAAAGGATAAAAGAATCAAAATTACCCTCTACTACCCAACAATATTTAGAAAACAGTCATGACTACACCGTAAGAGTGACTCATCTAGGCTACAAAAAGGCTTTATATCCACCTACCATTGGCTTGACTCCTTTTACTTGTGTTGTTGGCTTTGAGCTGCTTGAGAACAGTTTATTAAATGGATCTCATTTTTTTACACATGAATGGGGTCAGGCTCTTCCATGTAAACATAAACATGAACTCTTTCTTAGAGGTACTAACATAACTTTCACCTTACCTCTTCTCTCTTACTTCCAAGGAATGGAACGTACTCTAGCATTTGGCATGATGGACCCACCTCAATAGTCTGCATAAAAGAAAATCAGATTTTTTTTTAGAAAAACTGTTCCATATTGATTCAAACATGGCACAACATGGCTCACATTTAAGTCCCACACCACGGTGAGAAGTACTGTCAGTTGACTCTATAAAAGCATAAACCAGAGCAAAATTTTTCACTTAAGAATGTTAAAACTTCAAATAAGACAACTGTAAAGCATTCCAACCAATGTATAGCTTTACTCTGAGCAATATAAGAGTAAAGGTGTTTTAAACCTAATACACAGAATTCTAGGTGTAATTCTGTTAAGCAGCTTTACGTTTTGCCATTAGAACTATTTCTTCTCTATGTTAAGCTTTAATATCCTTTCAAATGCATTAATGTGTCTCCAGAACAGACTCTCACAGACTCCTGCCTGCTTTGAATATTTCCATTTTAATAACAGCTTCAGATCTTCACTCAGAGCTTTATATACCCCTTACTGTCACAGAGGCTTGTGAAAGACAGAAGGAAACAGCTCGTCATCCACAAAAGTCATCCAATGTACTGTTGTTTGCTTTAGAATATAGCCCACAGGAAAATTAAAGAGGAACATCATTTACATTTGATTTTCTCTACCCTTTGTGCTCATCTCTGAATAATTCTAGAGGAATTTTCTAAGTCCCAGTAAGAACTGCTTACATCTTTTTCCTTTCTGAGAGTGACTAGAATTCCATGCTGAAAGAGCTAAGGTCTCTCTCTCTCTCAGACTTCAGAAAGGCAGAGTAGAGGCAAATATCATTTTAGACCTTCATTGCGTGAGGTCTTATAATCAGACTTGCTATTCCATGGCACAGCAACTCAGAGATAAGGAACAGCGCTTCCCTAAAGCAGTAGGGTTGAAACAACTTTTGTGACAGTGAAAATAGTTCTTCAGGCTTGTCTAAAGGCAAAAGTGAACACATTATATTTTGTGAAATTTCTGATCATGCTTAAGAGAAAGTCTAAGAGTTTAAGGTAATGATAATTTTGGAATGAGAAAATGGTAACTTAAAGGAAACTAGATGAATAGTCCAGATATTACCAAGACCTAGGAGGTTGTCATTAAGAAAAATAAATACAAAATTGGAACAGGCAAGAATGGCTGTGAAGACCCCAAGAGAAGGGACATGAGAGTAGGGAAGGAACAATAAGGTACCAGAGGACAGAAGAGCCTGTGCATATTTTGTATTTTGTCTGTATTGCTTATGTACAAGTACCATCTATTCCACCCTCAAACAATGTGATTTGTCAAAGATGGTTAACTGTCTGTTGCCTTACTACATCTTGGGTCATTTAAATTGCTCATAAAAACACAAGATGGCAAAACTATATACTCTTAGCTGATGGCTCACTCTGACACAATCTCAAGAACAAGAATGAGGTTCAGCACCATGGGACCAGGCTTCGAACGAAGTGGTAGTTTGGAAGCAAGTTAGTGTGTCGGTCATCTTGATGACAATGACCCATTTGAAGTCCTTAGCTCTTCACTACACGCAATAAACGATTCCAAATAATCTTATCTGATTGATTTTACTTGGAAGCTGAAAACCACTTAGAAGAGCTATTGTATTTCACTTTAATTAGCATGTGTCTTTAAGGAGACATGTGCTTGTCTTAAAAAAAAAAATACTATTTTGTTTTATTATCTGATGTACCTAAACAACCAAATCAGCAAGCATTCCCTGAACTCTGTTAATATCCAGTTGCTTGTCACCTTTCATATCATCATAGCACCTGCATTCAAAGTCACTTCTGTCATGTCCTACTCTTTGCAACCCTATGGACGGTAGCCCATCAGGGTCCTCTGTCCATGAGATTTTTCAGGCAAGAACACTGGAGTAGGGGTTGCCATGCCCTCCTCCAGGAGATCTTCTCGACCCAGGGATCAAACCTATGTCTTATGTCTCCTGCATTGTCAGGCAGGTTCTTTACCACTAGTGCCTCCTGGGAAGTCCAAAAACACCAACTTAATACATTCTAAACAAAATTTAACATTTTTACTCCCAATTTTCTTCTTTCTTGTCTCTTTATATTAATAATGCTTTATTCTTCCCATATTCCAGGCTCAAATTCTTGGAGTTTCCTTTAATTCTTCTCTGTCAAACAAAACTCACATTTTAAGTTTATAATTCTCATTTCCTGATCTTTTATACTCTAATTCTTTTATGTTCTTACAAATATTACTATAAAAATGGTCTTCAAAAAACACCTGATGATCTATTGGGAGAAGAAAAAAATTAGGATTTCTATGTTAAAAAACTTCATTTTTTCTATTTTTGAATATATGCATATATATAGATAGATTGATCTATACACCTCCATATATATAAATATATAATATACATTTACATATACTCACACATAAACACACATATATATGTATATATATATATATATGTATAGAAAGAAAGAGTTTTACTTTTCTCATGCTAAATATATCTAGTTTAGCATGTCTTCCAAACAATTAAAAGTTTTCTCTGCTTATCACCTGACTTGTGGCAGTAGTCTCTGATTGGCTTTCAGTCTCACGTCCCAGCTCTAATTGAACCAGGCAAGACATTCTTGATTTGACATCTGGTACACTTTGACTCCAGTTCTATGCTCTTATCCATGTCTCTACCTAAAGTATCCTTCCCACTCCAGTGACACCAGCCCCACCTTACCCTTTCCTTTTAGACTCAATTCAGATGACCTATTCTTAATCCTCTACATGAAATGATCTTTTCCTTCTCTAAGTATCCAAGGCAAGGATGTCCATACTTTTTTATGGCAGGCTTCACAGTTAGCATAGTTATTCTTTTTTAGGTATTTGCCCAAGAGCTCAATTGCAAGATTCTCAGGGAGAGTCCACATTTATATACTCCCATACACTTGGTATAGCCAGCACAGAGCCTTACACATACTCAATTGTAGTATGTATATGTAGGTACTCAACATACATCAATTTAAATAAGTAGTCAAAATTACAAATAGCAATTTCCTTAACTTCCTTCAAGTTGAATTGCAATGTGTGTTTTCTTAAGACTATTTCTATTTTTAACTACAGCATATACTTGGTAAAGGATTTTACAACTCTCTAAATTAGCCCATGGTGATTACCCCTACTGTGCAATTTACCACTATTTTATTAAAGCAAGATTAAAGATAATACTTCATTGGAAGAAGTAACAGCGGCATTAACCTCTATTTACCTTGACATAATAAAGCTTTAATAAAACATGGGCAAATTGCATTGAGGGGGATAATTATTCTAACATAAAATTTAAAAGGAACTTAATTTCTTATTCTGCATGTTCAGTGCTTTAAGATTAGTGTCATTAATGTCCTTTTTCTCATTTATAGAAGATACATAAAAATGTTCAACCCTCTCCAATTTGTTTTCTTATTAAATAATTCTGAATTTATACTCAAATTCATAAACATAAGAACATAACTTTAAATGCAAGTTTTCAGAAGTAAATATCCTCATAGAATGTCAGAGCAGGGAGAATTCTATGGGAAAGGTTTTGTACCAAACCAAAAAAAAAAAAAACCACCCTTGTCTAAATTTTTGAGTGTCGAATCAAAGAAAATTCTTGTTTGTTTTATATCCTTTGGCTTTATTACATCAGACAAGCTTCAAAGGGGAAGAGCACATAGGATTGAAAAATAACACAGCTGCGTTTTGCAATGGAGTGTTCTGCCTCTGCCTGTGTTTTGTTGTTCATGTAATACTTTTCAATAAACAAAGATGTCAATCAACTCTCTTTGCAGCACATCACATTTCAGATTTAAACCACTTCAGACACATCACTGCCCCAAGCTCACACATTTAACAGATAAAAATTCAGTTTTCTGTCAAGGCAGAATGCAGTATTGATTGTAGGCGGTATTTAGGCAAGAGAGTGGCAGAGCAATATTACCTTCACAGTCACATATAGTCCACTACGGAAGCACAACATAAAGTGTCTTACACTCCATGTAAAATTTTTTTCCTAATGCTTAACATTGATTAATACCCATTTCCAAATACATCCCTGAAAAAGGCTTCCACATGCAGCAAATTGTGAGGGAGGCAGAGGGGGGTTAGAAACACATGATAGCAATCATGAAAACTTTGATCACTTGATTTGATTCTAGTGCTTTGTAAATTAGCATAATTATTCAAACATGCTTCATTAAAAATCATAACTGTACAAGTCCTTTGGTTTAATGATCCAAGTATACACCACGTGAGCTAAGCTTTAAATAAGAATACCAACTCAGTGCTAGGAGGCTATGAGAGAGATATTTTTCTTAAAATCAAGAGAAAGTGCAAAAACACAAACTCTAAAAAACAAGTCAGGAAAAAAATCTACAAGTTAGACCAGCAGTCAATGTGATGGTTGTATTTTTTTTTTTTTTTTTACTTATCTTCACATCTATCTGAACATCTCTTGGGCCATGAAAGGTTAGAAACCACGTCACTTCTAAGCTATTGGAAGATTGGCATACAATCCCTGTAAATCTCAAACTAATTACATTTGAATTTTAGGTGTCACTGCTAGTTTTGACCTTTGAAGGTTGGCTAGAGAAAAGTTTGACAGTTCTTGAAGTGTTCACAGATACTAAAAGAGGTTATTTCTAATTAATGAAAAAGAGGAGAAAAACTAAATGATGCCAAAGATATTAATAAGACTACTGTTATTGGCATACATTTAATTACATATGAGATCTCATTTAATGATAATGTCAACTTCACTTACACTGCAGGCTACATAAAGGACAGTAAAAATAGCACACAAGGTACTCTATCATTTTGGTTGTTCTGTTAATATTATTAATAAGTACTAACCTAAACAAAAGTGAATCATGTTTATGGGGTTAAAATATAGTATAAAATGGGGATGAATTTCAAGTTAAATTCCTCTTGTCTTGGGCTTCCCTGGTGGCTCAGACGGCAAAGAATCTGCCTGCAATGCACGAGACCCAGGTTCAATCCCTGGGTTGAGAAGATCCCCTGGAGGAGGGCATGGCAACCCACTCGGGTATTCTTGCCTGGAGAATCCCCATGGACAGAGGAGCCTGGTGGGCTACAGTCCATGGGGTCACAAAGAGTCAGATATGACTGAGTGACCAAGCACACATATGCAATCTTCTCCCAAATCATTTGGATTCTAAGGCATAATGGGAAATTACCAAGACTCCCTGATTTTATATAGTGTTCATGATACTAGTACATGGAGTGGGTTTAAGAATGGATTGTCACTTTCCATATCACTTTTTTTTTTAGTTTTGACAATTTATATAGCATCATCAGAGAGACATTTCAAAGAGTTTATAACAATTTTAAAGTAGATTAAATTTTAGAGTGTAATGTATTTTCAAAATAAATTTTATTTAAATCTACAGCTTTATTGCCAAATATATTATGCAGTACAGAACTAAAATGCAAACTCTCACTGATGGCCTTTTAACACCAAGAAAATAGTCATTAATCTCAGAAATGCTAAAGTGATCATTTGCTCTCATGCAACAAAACAGCATCAACATCAAGTCCCTGGTTACTTTTCAGGTTCACGGGGAATCTATTGGATCTTGGCCTGGGGCCTAGATCAAATATTAGCAATATTAGCAGTGTATCTGTCCAGAAGTGATTCATTAGAGGAAAAAATGAGATGATTCATTTTAGTCTCAGTGGGAAAGATGCAAAAGTGACCAAAAGCCACTAATTGATGTGATATACTAAGAAAATAACTACATTTATAGCAGTGGATAGCCTCAGTAAGTCCTTTGTTAGGTAGCAAAATATGATCCTGAATTTGAACCAATCCCTTCCTCTATGGACATGTTAGGGTTTGTTACTAATTATTTGTGAGATCACAGCCTTCAGGAAACTCTCCTACAGAGTTACAACCATTTGCCTAGAGTGTTGCCACCTTAAAAAATTAATTCACGTCTCCCATGTTATTAATATTACAGCTGTAAACTTCTAAGAAACAAATGAATACTTCTACAAAATAAATCTGGGAAGAGAAATTAGAAAATTAAATTTAAAACTAATAGTAGTTAAATCATAATGAGCAGGAAAGATTGAAATCGTTTTTATCTTTACTATCATAACAGTTGTCATTATATTTAACTCAACAAATTATTTTTATGTGAGTGACATTCATTTGATTCTGGTCATTTATTCTGGTTTTCTGTGAATAAAATTTAAACTTGGTGAATCCAGGTAATAAGCAGTTCAGCAAATTGGAGTACAAGCTATAGTAGGAGTGTAGGTAAGTCATAAAAATAATGACATCTGTAGATAAATTATTCCCTTTATTTATGCTATGTCAAGGAATTCAGACTTTCTCCTACAAACAATGAAAATTTCTGAAGGATTTTACATTGGGGAATGACATGATCAGTACTATGCTTTAGAAAGAACATCCTGTAATAAGCATACAGAGGATGAATTTATACAGGGTGAGCCTAATCATTTATAAAAATTATTCCATTATTTAAGAAAAATGATGATCTGAATTAAGATATTACCAGGAAAGAAAGGAAGGAGGGGTTGGTCCAAAAAGTCAGTATAATAATAACAAGAGTAGATGATATTTACTGAGCACCACTAGGTGCCAAGCACTACAGGTTAGGTAACTTGCCAAAAGTCACACAACTGGTAAGTCGCAATGATGGGATTCTGACACGGGATGTTTGCGTCTGAGGCCTCCTTCTTTACTGTTTTATGACTTGTAGAATTCTAGCCTATGTGACATGGCAAATAGTCATGCTATTCCCATACACAACGGGAAATAAATTTTGTGTGAAATAAGAAATAGAAAACAGGGTTTCTTAATCTGATTGGGACTATTGACACTATTCATTCTTTGTTCTGGGAGACTATCTTGTGCATTGTAGGATATTTAGTACCATTCGTGACCTCTATGTATTAGATACCAGTAGCGCACTCTCTCGGAGAAGGCAATGGCACCCCACTCCAGCACTCTTGCCTGGAAAATCCCATGGACGGAGGAGCCTGGTGGGCTGCAGTCCATGGG
This sequence comes from Bos grunniens, assembly GCF_055505025.1. NCBI lineage: Eukaryota > Metazoa > Chordata > Mammalia > Artiodactyla > Bovidae > Bos > Bos grunniens. The sequence goes on from NC_141173.1 coordinate 52,949,644, forward strand.
GTCGCTAAGTCGGACACGACTGAGCAACTTCACTTTCACTTTTCACTTTCATGCATTGGAGAAGGAAATGGCAACCCCTTTCCAGTGTTCTTGCCTGGAGAATCCCAGGGATGGGGGAGCCTGGTGGGCTGCCATCTATGGGGTCGCACAGAGTCGGACACGACTGAAGCGACTTAGCAGCAGTAGCAGCAGCAGCAGCACACTCTCTAATTCCCATCCCAGTCGTGGAAATGCTTCTAAACATTGCCTAATATCCCCAATGGGGTCAAATCATCCTCTATTGAAAACTACTGGCTTATGGAAAAGATAATAAATTCAGGGGTTTTTTTGCTTGTTTCTTATATCGGATTCAAGTTCCAGTCATCTACAGAATAATGTCAGCCAAAAGCTAAATTTATGGAACTAGAAATCAAAAGATATTCTAACTGGAGATATAGACCCAGCAAATCATCATCATATAGCTAATGGCTGGATTTGCTTTCCAAGCACAATGTGAGACCCGCAGAGGTCCAAGGGTAACCTAGGGGTGGAGGCATAGTATTTATAAATTGAAAAGTACAATCAAGGGACAAAACTACCATGCTGTGCTGTGCTGTGCTCAGTCACTCAGTCATGTCCAACTCTTTGCGACCCCATGGACTGTAGCTCACCATCCTCCAACTACCATATGACCCAGCAATCCCACTACTGGGCAAATAGCCTGGAAAAAAAAAAAAAAAAAAAAAACACAATTCTAAAAGACACATGTACCCCAGGGTTCATTGCAGCACTATTTGCAAAAGGCAGCACATGGAAGCAACCTAGATAGCCATCGACAGATGAATGGATAAAGAAGATGTGGTATATATATATATATATATAAAATGCAATTTACTCAGCCATAAAAAGGAAGAAATTTGAGTTAACTGTAGTGAGATGGATGAACCTAGAACCTGTTATACAGAACGGAGGAAGTCAGAAAGAGAAAAACAAATATTGTATATTAATGCATATATATAGAATCTAGAAAAATAGCACTGATGAACCCATTTGCAGAGAAGGAATGTGGATGTGGGGGAAGGAGACTGTCGGGGAAGGAGAAAGTGGTACACATTGTAAAGTAGTATTGACATATATACACTATCATGTGTAAAATAGCTAACAAGTGGGAAGCTGCTAAAAAGGAGCAGCTTGATGTGCTCTGTAATGACCTAGAGAGGTGGGACACTCAAGAGGAAAGGGAGATATATATATACATATACACATATACATATAATAACTGATTTGCATTGTTGTATGGCAAAACCAACACAACATTATAAAGTAATTATCCTCCAATTAAAAAGTAAACAAGATTAGGATGAGAAGATAAAGAGGAAAAAGAAAATCAAGAGAAGAAGGCATCTTGAATAAAGTCAAATTTTGTAGAGTCCAAATCAATAAACTGAACTCAGGAGTTGACTTCCCAGGTGGCACAGTGGTAAAACAATATGCCTGCCAGTGCAGGAGACTCAAGAGACATGGGTTCAACCCCTGGGTTGGGAACATCCTCTGGAGAAGGGAATGGCAACCCATTTCAGTATTCATGCCTGAAAAAGTCCATGGACAGAGGAGCCTGGAGGGCTACAGACCATGGGCTACAGACCACAATTGAGCAACTAAGCACACACACAAACAGCAGTTACTGGCTATTGCCTCTGGAGTCATTTATACATTTTTTCCTTGAAATTTTATTCTTTTTTTTCCATTTCTTTAAGCACTTCTTCTCTGGATTCATTTAATATATGTCTATATATTAATTGGTCAAGTCTCAAAGTCCTCAGGAACAAGCCTGTTACAATATCAAGTGACACCTTGTTCTTAGGAAAGCAGTTTCAGGCTAGTCTTTATGATCAGCAAAATCATGTACTTTCAGGAACAACACTTCCACTGGATAGACACATGTTTAACCCAGATGCTAATGAAAATTAATGCTCTACATCCCAAGGCACATATCCTGAATGATCATGTCCTCATTGCATAGACAGTTGGAAGGTGTAACAGATATTAAGACACCAAGGGAAAGAATCAGACAGGGAGGCACTGAAATGGTTGAGCAGGAGAGCTTTTGCCTCATTTTTAGAATAAATGCCAATTATATGAGATTACTAGGACTCTATTTTCCCAACAATCTGTAAGACAAATACACACAGAAACTGGCTCTGGAGACAGAGCTGTGATAAAGAACGCTCAGATGGAATGTGGATCTGGCAGTGGCACAAATGAAGAACCAAGGTAGGAAACAGGGAAAGCAATCACTCCCTCTGAGCACTCCTCTAAAAGGGGTTGACATGACAGTTAAAATACTGTGGTACAAATGCTGGTGGGTGCCAACTAAAAGAACATCAAAACATATGGCAGAGTTAGAAAGAGGCTCACGTATGTTTAAGGGGCTGATATCCCATGATATCAGTTGGTGATGGGGATGGTGAGTTGGTGAGGGACAGGGAAGCCTGGCATGCTGCAGTCCATAAGGTCACAAAGAATTGGACACGACTGAGCAACTGAACTGAACTGATCCCATGACTGACCTTACCCAGCAGCTTCACTGCCCTCAGTTGAGAATCTAGCTAAAGCTCTACCATGGTTCCTAGAGTACAGTTGGGGTCAGTAAGAATCATACAATCTTGGAAACAGATCATGACTGGCTGCAAAAAGGCAGGAAATTACAAGTCTTTTCTCTATTATCTCCATGCATATTGCAAGTAAAGGGACGTTGCTGGTGGCTCAGATGGTTAAGAATCTGCATGCAATGCAGGGCACCTGGGTTTGATCCCTAGGTGGGGATGATCCCCTGGAGAAGGGAATGGAAACCCACTCCAGTACTCTTGCCTGGAGAATTCATGGACAGAGGAGCCTGGTGGGCTACAGTCCATGAGGTCGCAAAGAGTCAGACACATCTGAGCAACTTTCACACACTTTCCTCTGTTAACCTCCAGGCATATTGCAAGTAAAGTGCTTGGTATTGCTGTATAAGAGCTGTTTTGAGCGGTTAGGAATGTACAGATCAGATCAGTCGCTCAGTCGTGTCCGACTCTTTGCGACCCCATGAATCGCAGCAAGCCAGGCCTCCCTGTCTATCACAAACTCCCAGAGTTCACTGAGACTCACGTCCATTAAGTCAGTGATGCCATCCAGCCATCTCATCCTCTGTCGTCCCCTTCTCCTCCTGCCCTCAATCCCTCCCAGCATCAGAGTCTTTTCCAATGAGTCAACTCTTCGCATGAGGTAGCCAAAGTACTGGAGTTTCAGCTTTAGCATCATTCCTTCCAAAGAAATCCCAGGGCTGATCTCCTTCAGAATGGACTGGTTGCATCTCCCTGCAGTCTAAGGGACTCTCAAGAGTCTTCTCCAACACCACAGTTCAAAAGCATCAATTCTTTGGCCCTCAGCCTTCTTCACAGTCCAACTCTCACATCCATACATGACCACAGGAAAAACCATAGCCTTGACTAGACAGACCTTTGTTGGCAAAGTAATGTCTCTGCTTTTGAATATGCTATCTAGGTAGGTCATAACTTTCCTTCCAAGGAGTAAGCGTCTTTTAATTTCATGGCGGCAGTCACCATATGTAGTGATTTTGGAGCCCAGAAAAATAAAGTCTGACACTGTTTCCACTGTTTCCCCATCTATTTCCCATGAAGTGGTGGGACCGGATGCCATGATCTTCGTTTTCTGAACATTGAGCTTTAAGCCAACTTTTTCACTCTCCACTTTCACTTTCATCAAGAGGCTTTTGAGTTCCTCTTCACTTTCTGCCATAAGGGTGGTGTCATCTGCATATCTGAGGTTATTGATATTTCTCCCGGCAATCTTGATTCCAGCTTGTGTTTCTTCCAGTCCAGCGTTTCTCATGATGTACTCTGCATATAAGTTAAATAAACAGGGTAACAATATACAGCCTTGACGAACTCCTTTTCCTATTTGGAACCAGTCTGTTGTTCCATGTCCAGTTCTAACTGTTGCTTCCTGACCTGCATACAAATTTCTCAAGAGGCAGATCAGGTGATCTGGTATTCCCATCTCTTTCAGAATTTTCCACAGTTTATTGTGATCCACACTGTCAAAGGCTTTGGCATGTACAGATAGGGAGGCTATTTTGTCCATGTATATATTATGTATGTTTGGTGGGGATTTTTGGCTTTGAGTAATCTCTATTAATTCAGGTGTTAACTGTCGTTCTAGATTGCACAGTTAGAAGACTGGCGACAATGCAGCTTATTATGTGATTGTGCCTTGTAGTCAGCATGCTGAAACCTGTTCTTGAAACCATATATTTGAGCTAAATTTAGAACAACCTGCATATCCAACGAAATCTTATCTTCACAACATTGGGTCTCTCATAGAAATACACACAAAAAAAGAAAATTTTGGAACTATTTGCAAAAACACATAGTATTCACCATCCTTCAGGAAGAAAGTGACTATCTGTCATGTTATGATGTGCAATTCATAAGGAAGATATGATTTAGATGCAAAATGACACTAGAAAGTGAAGATATTTCATGCAGAACTGCTTTCAGGAAAGGTCTGAATTTGGAGTTGGCAAACTGTGTCCTGCTAGTAGCAGGTCTGATTTTGTGAATACATTTTGTGAATACATTCTTATTGGAACATAGCTAGGCCCGTTCATTGACTTGATCGTGATTGCTTTCAAATTACAACAGCAGAGTTGAGTAGCTGAAAGAATGCTCCATGACCCAAAGACTACCCTGTTTACTATCTGATCTTTTCAGAAAAAATTTGCTAATCCTTGGTGTAGATGAGGTGTTTCTGACTGAAGCAGGAGAGAATAGATTTAGCCAGTGTGCCCCAGGAGCAAGAGAGCTAGAAGAGCTGCGATGAAATTGGTTCTCAGGCTCTCACCAGACCGCCAGCTTCATGTGTCAGTTACGATAGACAGCTGCAACTCCAACTGCTTTCCCTGCTCTTGAACTTGTTCAGCCACACTACTGGCCTGTAATGTCCCACACTGAAGAGTTAGGCAATCGCTCATCTCAGAAAAAGGTAGCCCAGAGCGGAGGTTTGGAGTTTTTTTTTGTTTGTTTGCTTGCTTGCTTGCTTGCTTTTTGAGAATGCTAGCTTTACTCCAGTTGAAAGTGTTAATGCAAGGGAAAACAAGGGGTTTCATGGTTAAATAATTTGGGGACATGTGGGCATACTTGATTAAATAAAGCTAAATATGTTTCTTTACTCCATAAATGTTCATTTTTTTAGTAGGTTAAAATGCCTTGTGAATCCCACAAAAGAGAGAAACTTATCATGTAAGCAAATTTGAAACTTCCTTGAGCGTAGCACTTTTTTTTTTCAGAGTGAATTTTAGCCTTGTATTCACACTACTTGAATTTCTTAGATATTTACCTTGACAATGCAAAATGAATAAATACAGATCTGTTAGAAGCTCTCATCACAAGACACATCCTCTTTCAGCTCACACACTTTTTCCTGGTTAACCGTAAGTCATGATCAAATCCTTGGCTCACATTCAATTCTTCCATGACTATCCCCAAATTCTATCAGGTCACCTGTTTTACATATCCAGAGTCTCTATTACTCACAGCCTTCTCATAGGTATATTTTTACTTATTTGAGTAATGATTTTATAAATTAGCCTTGCTCACCAAAATCTCAACTTCATGGATATAGCTGCCATATTCCTATTATCCAGAATAGTACATAACAGTGTATAATAAACTCCAATAAGCACTGATTAAATACACAGATTAGATCTATAAAGTGCATCAAACAACACAGTGCTGCTATTACAGTCTCCATAAGAAGCCTAAGAACTCACGCTGTTAAAAATTGACTGATAAAAGATGATTCTAACAGATTAAATCTCCATACACTCCAGCTTTCACAGCCAGGATAGGGTTATTTTATTACCATACAGCCACTCACTGAGCAGAGGCTTACTCTGAGCAAGACAAAGAGCTCTAATTGATCCAGGTTTCAATGTAAGATGCCTGTGACTTCTCTATATCAAGTGTCTGAGGCAGACAGCCAGGCTAGAGAGAGCCTGGGGAAGTAGGCTTAGCACAAGAGCCACTGTGAAGGCTCTAAAGTTTTGAATGGAGAACACAGTCCCTTCAGGGTCACTCTCCTGAGATGCAACTCCTGTTGTGTTGCTGAATTTCAGTGAGCACTGGCCACTAGGCAGATTTTAAAGTACCTGGAGGATATTGATATCAAGATGTCTGAAATCCATTGGTTTTGAACTCGGGAAGTTATTCTCAGATGAAGAATTCCATATAAAGCCACTAGTGTGGATAAAATCACCCAGGAAGGCATGGGTTAAAAAGACAAACAAACAAAAGAATGTAGAACAACACTGGAGAAGGCATCTTTAAGGACAGGTGAAAGAAAGACTGGATCTAAAAAGTTCCAAAACAAATAAAGATGACTAGATGTTAACATTTGTTAAATCTAGCTAGTAAAAACACAGTGTCTGTTATTTTTCACACTTTGAGTTTATTTGAAATATTTCAAAATGATTTTTAAAAGAGCCCAAGGAGTGAGTGATCAGAAAAATAGGAAGTAAAGCAAGAGGGCATGCTTAATTGAATCCAAGGAAGGGTAGCATTTCATGTAGAGAGAGGTCAATGATGAAATGGAGAGGTCAAGCAAGATAAGGATTAAAAAGTGTCAGTTGTTTTGTCAATCGGATGCTTATTGTGACCCAAATGAGAACAGTTTCAGAAGACATGTGGGGCGGATGACAAATCTCATTTGGTATAAGAGAAAAAATAAGATGAAAAATGGCTATTTAAAATAAAGTTATTTTTAAAATCTCTCCTATCAGGGTGGGTAGAATAGATTCAGGATTGTTTAATTCAGTCGTTAAATGATGTCATCAAGGACATAGGTCTTTTCATCTTTCCATTTTGTCATTTTCACCATTTGGGGTTTGTCCTCAGGCTTGTCCCCTTGTATTATGAGATGCTTACAGCAGCGTCAAGCATTAAACACTCAGAGAGCAGTAACCAGAAGCAAAATTTTAAAAGGGGAAGGGAGATGTTTTCCATCTCTTTATGAAGTGAGGAAACTTTTCTAGTATCATATAGGAACCCCCACCTCTCATTCTCATTGGCCAAAATAGTATCACTGTGCTCAGCGCTAGACCAATCGTCAGCAAGTTTGGTCCAGCTACAGTAAATAACAAGGCACACTCCCTGAGGCTACAGATCAAAGCAGCACCTTCTCTGACAGCAAAAGATATATCTCTGATAAAATTTGGGCTTTGCTATGCTAGAATCAGAGAAGGCAATGGCAACCCACTCCAGTACTCTTGCCTGGAAAATCCCATGGGTGGAGGAGCCTGGTAGGCTGCAGTCCATGGGGTCGCTGAGAGTCGGACAAGACTGAGCTACTGAGCTTTCACTTTTCACTTTCATGCATTGGAGAAGGAAATGGCAACCCGCTCCAGTGTTCTTGCCTGGAGGGTTCCAGGGGCAGGGGAGCCTGGTGGGCTGCCATCTGTGGGGATGCACAGAGTCAGACACGACTGAAGTGACTTAGCAGAGCAGTAGCATGCTAGAATCACTGCAGACAGTGACTGCAGCCATGAAATTAAAAAGATGCTCGCTCTTTGGAAGGAAAGCTGTGACAAACCTAGACAGTGTATTAAAAAGCAGAGACATCACTTTGCCAACAAAGGTCCATCTAGTCAAAGCTATGGTTTTTCCAGTAGTCATGTACTGATGTGAAAGTTGGATCACAAAGAAGACTGAGTGCCGAAGAATTGATGCTTTCGAACTGTGGTGCTAGAGAAAACTCTTGAGATTTCTTTGGACTGCAGGGAGATCAAACCAGTCAGTCCTAAAGGAAATCAACCCTGACTATTCATTGGAAGGACTCATGCAGAAGCTGAAGCTCCAATACTTTGGCCACCTGACACAAGAGCCGACTGCTTGGAAAAGACCCTGATGCTGGGAAAGATTGAAGGCAGGAGGAGAAGGGGGTGACAGCAAATGAGATGGTCGGATGGCATCACTGACTCAATGGACGTGAGTTTGAGCAAACTCCGGAAAACAGTGAATGACAGGGAAGTCTGGCATGTTGCAGTCCATGGGGTTGCAAAGGGTCAGAGATGACTAAGCAACTGAACAACAACAAATGCTAGCAAGAAGTAGCAAGGCAGTGATTGTGGGGGAGGGAGGAGCTGAGATGGACAAGGATGTCTGCCATAGCCTATACTGAGAGGAAACATCCAGCAGAGAGGGAGAGGTGAAAATACAGGAGGGAGAGGCATTGGAAGGGTGGAAGCCAGGATTTGGGTGCAGGGATCAGTCTTGGACAAAAAGGACTCCGTCCACTGAGAAGGGAGAAATTTAGGCAGAAGATGGGGTTGTGGGAGAAAAGAGATGCAAGCAACTTTTAGGAGTTGAGGTGGGGTTGTCACAGGTTTCAGTAAGTCAGGAAGCATCAGTTCAGTTCAGTTCAGTCGCTCAGTCATGTCCAACTCTTTGTGCCCCCATGAATCACAGCACACCAGGCCTCCCTGTCCATCACCAACCCCCAGAGTTCACTCAAACTCATGTCCATCGAGTCGGTGATGCCATCCAGCCATCTCATCCTCTGTCGTCCCCTTCTCCTCTTGCCCCCAATTCCTCCCAGCATCAGGGTCTTTTCTCATCAGGTGGCCAAAGTATTGGAGTTTCAGCTTCAGCATCAGTCCTTCCAACGAACACCCAGGACTGATCTCCTTTAGAATGGACTGGTTGGATCTCCTTGCAGTCCAAGGGACTCTCAAGAGTCTTCTCCAACACCACAGTTCAAAAGCATCAATTCTTCAGCACTCAGCTTTCTTCACAGTCCAACTCTCACATCCATACATGACCCTGGAAAAACCATAGCCGAAGCATAAGCGTGTATAAATAGCACTAACAGCAGGCTGCCCAATCTAGATGTGGAATCACTGGGGAGATGCCAGGCCTCACACAACATCGAATTCCCAAATAATTAGCAGAATAAAGATAATTAGCTCTAGATTGATTTGAACGGTTTGACCAAGTTAAATAGGATTGTGGAAATATGAGATGGCAAGGCATCTTCAGTGTCAATTTGGTCTCAAAATTATCTTTATAGATACACATTTATTTAAACTCCACTAACATAAGACTAACATGCTTATTAGACAACACATGTGGGAAAAAAAGTTTCACATAGAGTAGATCTTCAAAAAATGTCAATTTATGATTTGAATCATACTCTATACCAAGTCCATTAAAAGTCCAGTTATATCCAATCCAATTTACTTCTCCAGATTTTTCTTGGTCCCAACTGCCTCCTGGAACTTAGAGGCTTGCTTGATTGAGGTCCCAGCTAGTTGTAGCAGTTTATCCAGGGTAAGGACCAGGAGGAACATTCCTGGCTTTCCACGAGGCCTTCTCTAATCAGTGGAAATGCAAACCCTCTAATGATCTGGTACCCAGACTCTGGTGAATGAAGTAAAGTGCCCCTGGGCATGGGGCCAGATTTCCCCAGTGATTACATCACTATAAGTGAGGGAGTGTTAAACATTCCTAGCTCCTCACAGTGGCTCCATAGTGAGACCTGAGCCACAAAAGTTCAGCCAAGTTTCTTGATTGAATTTGGACCAGTGAATACAGGAACATACAAGGATCTGAAAAGAAATTTCTCTCCCTTTGCACACCACCAGCTGACTTTTCCCAAAATTACAGTGGTTCCCTACAGCCTGACATACAAGTGTCCCAGGATCAAGCAACTGACTATGGATATCTATGAACTGTCCCCTCTTGGTAATACAGGACTCTACAGTGTTCACTTCCCTCCTTTCCTGTCCCACTCCCCTTTTCTCCAAGTTCATGCTGCTCTGATATGTCAAATCAACTTTCACACCCCCTTAAAGGGTTAAAAAGTGAGCATTTCCTCCAAAGGCTGTTTTCTACAGAATCCTAGTGAAGACTCAACGAACAGCTGGATTGCTGACCTCTTCAGTATATATATTAAGAGTGTGAAACAATAAGGCTGCCTGCCAATATCCAAATGCACAACTCCAGCTGATGAGAATTGCTCAAACAGCCAACCAGTGTGAGTCTGTAAAAAATAATCCAAACTTACAAGGAACAATATAATCATTTCAAAACAATCCATGAAAAAAATTCTAGCCCAGGTCTGGCACAAACTCAAACTATGCACTCAGTAAATATTCATTAGGTGGTTTGTTTATTGACTTCTACTGATTTCAGCAAAAACAAAGGACAACTTGGACAGATATAAAACACTTGTTGTCCTATATTTTGAGTGTATGCAAAGTCTGAGACAATCTAAAATCCCCAGTGAATTACAATAAATGTTTTCATGTTCAGTATTGGATCACTGGGGAACTCTATGCAGCAACTGTAATATGAGACAATTGACAGAAATTCAAACACCAGAAAAACAGCCTAATCCATGATTATTTGGGTGAGAAACAGCATAGACCACTGGAGAGCAGCAGTGAGCCAGACCACAGGTGGCAACTGTTGGGTGAAAGGTAATGGTGCCAAGGATGTGGCACTGTGATGTAATCCAAGACTCCTTAAACTTCAGAAGAGTCATCCATGGTCCACCTGCCCCCCATTACCAGTTCCATGGATGTACTGTGAATAAACTTGAGAATGTCACATGGGCCATCTGGTACTTAGTCCTATGGAATCAAATCCTCAGTGTTAACAAATCAGAATCACCTCTAGTTGTGGGATGAAAATCAAACCTGTGTATAATTCCAATGTACACTAAAATCCCATAATGCAGGTCACTTGCATACAAATCTTAACAGTTCAGAATAGGTAACAACTAATTGTATTCTGCTCAGAAATGCTGTAATTACAAAATGAAATTAGCTGATTAGTCCAATTCTAAACCATTAAAAACTTGAAAATTTCATAAATAATTTCTTTCCCAACAATATGTTTGCCATTTAAAAATAACAGTTCAAATACATCTAATTGCTGACAGCATCTTTCCCCAAAAGACTGGTGAATAATAATTTAATATTGTAGAATCTGAAACAATAATACCATAAAGTACACTACTATTATCATTTTATGGAGAAGGCAATGGCACCCCACTCCAGTACTCTTGCCTGGAAAATCCCATGGATGGAGGAGCCAGGTAGGCTGCAGTCCATGGGGTCGCACAGAGTCGGACACGACTGAAGTGACTTAGCAGCAGCAGCATTATCATTTTATAGAAAATGAAACTGCCTTAGAAGGTGTAATTATTCTGCCCCAAGTCATTCAACATCATATACTGAACTAAGATTTTTGATGCTTTGCCAATTATTATTATCCCATAACATATTCTGAGCAAAGAAGACAAATTCTGTCCAACTTTTAGTACATTCGGTTTTAATCCATTCATTCATCAAATATTTACTTAGCACCTTCTCTCTGAGTATTTTTTGGTCCATTCCATCTCACATCACATATTTCATACAATTCTCAAATCTGTACAATTAGCCTGGAAAGTAAAATGAGTATCTATTATTATCATCACTGTATCTTTTCCTTGAACATTTACTATGTGTTATTAAACAAATTACATTAGGCTAGTTAGCCTCAAAATAATCCTTAAACCTTTACCTTATAGAGGTGTGAACCAAGACTTTCGGACTCCAAGCCTATGATCCCATCCATGGTCTATTTTATGATTAAAAAGATTTAGAGCTCAGCAAAAGTATTATTTTATTGAAAGTCAAAACTTGAAACAATAAGAATCAAATCTAAATCTTTTGGCTCTAGAACTTAATATTTATAAAAGTTAGATTTTAAAAGCCTCAAATTTATTATTAAAGCCTAAAGTATAAACAGTAGTAAAGAAAGCAAAAGGCACTTCTAGGATAAACACAAGATAAGCAGTTACAACCTAAGAAATGAAGACGCCACTATATCCTTTGCATATGAACTTCATTACTGAAAAGCTGACTCATGGTATAGAACTTCGGAATTAACATTAATTCAAATGCATTCCTTTCAGTGCTTTTCATTTTCAGGAAGACAGGCTATGCAAGTTAAGGAAGTGGAAAGGACAGATACTGAATATAGGCAGAAAGGCATTTATCTGACCCCCATTTTCCTGCTTCATTATTTCAGCCACAGCCCACATATACCATCATCAAGGTCATGAACAATTCCTTCAAATAATGTATTTATCTAGATAGTTTCAAAAATAGATATAATACACAAATATTTTGAAAATAAGATTAATATCACTTCTTTGCTTTGCTTTCATTCCCAAAGTTTAAAGAACTCATAGGCACTTGCAAGATGGAAACCAACTGCTTTAAATTTTGATGTCATCTTAAAGGGATTCAAAGTAGGTGCTAGGATTCAAAGCCTCCCTTTGAAGTAAAAAAAAAAAAAAACCTCAAGAAGATTGTTTTTTGTCTTGCATTAGTGATCTTTCTAAAAAGTCACTAATGTCTAATTCTCTTCTCAGTCTTTCTGTCTAGCATAGAAGTGTGTATTGCATAAGGTTCAGAACATTTCAGGTGCAAACTCTCTTGCAGGGACTTACATTTGAAGAAAACAACATCCGTAAACAAAAATGAAATCGAAGATAACACCAAAAGTAGGATGTGTTTAAAGTTTGGGGAAAATAATTACCTCTTTGAGCACGTTGATGAGGTGAAGAATCAGCACAGCTATTCCATTTTAATCTACATGCCACTTAACATTTAACGTTACATTTACTAAAATCTTTCCAAGTACCTAGAACTTTGAGGAAGGTGCTCTGAACAAGTTTACATTCTAATCACCTGTACATTTTAAGTTGTCCCCCATCCTCCTCTCATAGCATATGCTTAGTATAGCTTCTAGTCTCCTAAAACAACATATAAGGCCCACTGTGAGCTTACCCCAGCCTCCCTGCCCAGCCTCATCCTATTCCATCCCCTTGTCTCCTCAGTTATTTCCTTTTTCCAAGCTAAAACTGCAGGGAGTAACTATTATTTGCAGAAGAGGAAATTTATCAAGTCTCTGCCTATATGCATGTTCTCCTGTGCTGTCCCTGTGCTTCTCCTTTCCTGGCCAGCTCTGACTCCTACACCACCCAAGGATTAGCTGCCCTTCTATGTGCCTGCATAGAAGACTTTGCGTGTCTCCACCACATGACTCTTCTAAGCTAATATGCTATTGTGCTCTTACTATTAGAGAAGGAAATGGCAACCCACTCCAGTATTCCTGCCTAGAGAATCCTGTGGACAGAGGAGCCTGGTGGGCTGCTGTCCATAGGGTCACACAGAGTCGGACATGACTGAAGTGAATTAGCTTGCATGCATGCATTGGAGAAGGAAATGGCAACCCACTCCAGTGTTCTTGCCTGGAGGATCCCAGGGACAGAGGAGCCAGGTGGGCTGCTGTCTATGGGGTCGCAGAGAGACGGACATGACTGAAGCGACTTAGCAGCAGCTCTTACTATTGTCAGCCACAGCTAATCTTCTAAACAACTCTATGAGGTTGCCACTATTGCTATCTCCATTTTTCAGAATTAGTAACTTTAAGTATATTTCCTCAAGATCACCCAGGTTAATTAAGGATCAGATGCAGGATTCAAACACAGGTCTACCTGATTTCAGATCCCTTGCTCATAGCAAATACATGATTTCTAATGTCATAGTGTATTAGGATGCTGGCTGGGCTTCCCAGGTGGCTCAGTCATAAAGAATCCACCTGCCAATGTAGCAGCAGCAGCAGATGTGGGTTCAGTGCATGGGTGGGGAAAATACCCTGGAGGAGGAAATGGCAACCCACTCCAGTATTATTGGCTGGGAAATCCCGTGGACAGAGGGGCCTGGTGGGCTACAGTTCACCAGGTTGCAAAGAGTCAGACACGACTGAGTGATACAACACACACACACACACACACATATTGTGATGCTAGCTACAAATTCACTGCCCTTGTCTTCAACATGATAATTTGTCCATTGGCACGTTATACAGAAAACTTTGCACACCAGATGCCAATAGAAATTTTTTGATTTGCCAACAAAATGTTTTTAATATGCCCATACTCATTTTTACCTAATTCTGCTTTCTTTTGCCAAGGAGATTAGTAACTATCTGGTTAATAGTAAAGAAGAGAATTCTACCAAATACGATGATCAAAGTTTACAAGCTGTGGTTTCTACAATTCACCTTATCCTCTTCTTATCACTTTCTTACCTGGGTCATTACCTCTCTGACTTTCCATTATTCCTAATAGTGTAATGATAATGTTTCTGTGATCTCACATTTATGTGTTTTTAATATCCTAGGATGAAATGTGTCTATCTGATTTAGGAGTATTATTCACTCATTACAGCTGGATGTGCCCCTGCATCTTTGCCCCAGTCTTAAGTCTGATTTCCCTCCTCTGTGTCACTTCTATCTTCTCTATTTGCATACCACTTTCCTTGATGTAGAAGGTAGCAATTGGAGTTGAGTCATCCTGCTGTTTTCTCTCAGCTGGTAGCATATGTCTAGCTTCCTCAGGAGCAAGCCTCTACTTCTTTTGCTCAGCTACTTCTACATACAAATAAAAAAACCATTTTGGTTGTAATTAGTGCTTGCCAAGTTTTGCCCCAGTCATTTTTGGCACTTCTGATAACCATTGTTTCAAATCCCAACCACATAAGGTATTTCAAGGGATTAATTCATTCAAAGAACCCAACATCTCTCAACTCTCTTATTCAAAACACAGGAAAGGTCCAGAGGTGCCCATAACAGCTTATCTTTCAACTTTACCTTAGCTATGCAGATCTCATCCTAGAAGCACCAAAGCAATATGTCTACAGATTTACTTTATTACTGTTTATGATGCCTTAGACTTGATTCTTGGATTCCCATTTCACACCAGAATTTATTTACCAACATAAATATGCACAGCTCAAAGTCCTCTCTTTTTCAAGAAAAAGAGAAGCAAACCAATCTATAGAGTTCCCATTGGCCTTAAAATCAGAACACATCAGGAGTGCCTTGTTAGATGAATTTAGCAGCAGGGAAGCCTGCAGCTCATCAGCTTTCTATTCCTCCAAAGTAGGTACTTACTGCAGTCAAGAGGAATTATTCCTGAGTATTTCTGGTCATGGGGATGTTTTCATTACCTTAAAAAAATGTCAGAATAAGACAAAAGAAAAGTCCTCATATTTGTTTTCCTCTACAGTATTATATTTGATTCAAATGCTCTTTTATCTACTCTGATGGTTTTAATTAGTAAGTGAAAATTATATATTCAAATAAAATTCAAGCTAATAGTATTTTAATCCATTATATAAATAAACAAACATTTAGAAAATGTACAGTGGCCCAGGTGCTATGATAGGTGCACAGACAGACATAAAACATGTAGGTCTCCACCCTCAAGGAGAAGTATGCTGCTGCTGCTAAGTCGCTTCAGTCGTGTCCGACTCTGTGTGACCCCATAGACGGAAGCCCACCAGGCTCCCCCGTCCCTGGGATTCTCCAGGCAAGAACACTGGAGTGGGTTGCCATTTCCTTCTCCAATGCATGAAAGTGAAAAGTGAAAGGGAAGTTGCTCAGTCTTGTCTGACTCTTAGCAACCCCATGGACTACAGCCTACCAGGCTCCTCATCCATGGGATTTTCCAGGCAAGAGTACTGGAGTGGGGTGCCATTGCCTTCTCCGCAAGGAGAAGTATACACAGTGGTAAAGAAAGACATATTAGTGGAGTATGATAAAGACCCTGAATGACAGTGCTAGAGGAAAGACAGATGTCATCTTCTTGGCAGTGTTCAGGAAGACTTCATAGAAGTAGGAAATGAGAAAGAGAAGAGAATTCACTGTTATTGAGTGCCTCATATGTTCAAGACCTGAATTAAGGACTCAACAAAAACCATCTTATTTAATCTTCACCACCTTTCTTTTTCATGAATGTCAAGCTTTCCCCTTGTTTTCAGATGAGGATAAGACTCAACATAGTAAGTCAAGTTTCCACATTTTGTGAGTGCTGCTGCTGCTAAGTCACGTCAGTCGTGTCTGACTCTGTGTGACCCCATAGACGGCAGCCCACCAGGCTCCTCTGTCCCTGGGATTCTCCAGGCAAGAACACTGGAGTGGGTTGCCATTTCCTTCTCCAAAGCATGAAAGGTGAAAGGGAAGTCACTCAGTCGTGTCCAACTCTTAGCGATCCCATGGACTGCAGCCTACCAGGCTCCTCTGTCCATGGGAGTTTCCAGGCAAGAGTACTGGAGTGGGTTGCCAGTGCCTTCTCCGTTTTATGAGTGACCTTGCTAATATTCAAAATCTGTCTAATTCTAAAATTTTTACTCTCTCCCTACATTATTCTAAGTCTTCTGGGAAGTCATTTGAGCTATGTGATGAAGGACTGCTAGGCAATTTTTTAAAGGATATACAACAAAGAAGCTTTCCAAGCAGAGGAAAAATAAAAATAAAGGCAATTCCATGAAGAGAGATCTATATTTTTTTTTAATAATTTAAAAAAAAATTTTTTTTCTTTTTTTCCAACTACAATTTTATTTTATTTTTAAACTTTACAAAATTGTATTAGTTTTGCCAAATATCAAAATGAATCCGCCACAGGTATACATGTGTTCCCCATCCTGAACCCTCCTCCCTCCTCCCTCCCCATACCATCCCTCTGGGTCGTCCCAGTGCACTAGCCCCAAGCATCCAGTATCGTGCATTAAACCTGGACTGGCAACTTGTTTCATACATGATATTTTACATGTTTCAATGCCATTCTCCCAAATCTTCCCACCCTCTCCCTCTCCCACAGAGTCCATAAGACTGTTCTATACATCAGTGTCTCTTTTGCTGTCTCGTACACAGGCTTATTGTTACCATCTTTCTAAATTCCATATATATGCGTTAGTATACTGTATTGGTGTTTTGCTTTCTGGCTTACTTCACTCTGTATAATAGGCTCCAGTTTCATCCACCTCATTAGAACTGATTCAAATGTATTCTTTTTAATGGCTGAGTAATACTCCATTGTGTATATGTACCACTGCTTTCTTATCCATTCATCTGCTGATGGACATCTAGGTTGCTTCCATGTCCTGGCTATTATAAACAGTGCTGCGATAAACATTGGGGTACACGTGTCTCTTTCCCTTCTGGTTTCCTCAGTGTGTATGCCCAGCAGTGGGATTGCTGGATCATAATTGCTGGATTGCTGGCAGTTCTATTTCCAGTTTTTTAAGGAATCTCCACACTGTTCTCCATAGTGACTGTACTAGTTTGCATTCCCACCAACAGTGTAAGAGGGTTCCCTTTTCTCCACACCCTCTCCAGCATTTATTACTTGTAGACTTTTGGATCGCAGCCATTCTGACTGGTGTGAAATGGTACCTCATAGTGGTTTTGATTTGCATTTCTCTGATAATGAGTGATGTTGAGCATCTTTTCATGTGTTTGTTAGCCATCTGTATGTCTTCTTTGGAGAAATGTCTATTTAGTTCTTTGGCCCATTTTTTGATTGGGTCATTTATTTTTCTGGAGTTGAGCTGTAGGAGTTGCTTGTATATTTTTGAGATTAGTTGTTTGTCAATTGCTTCATTTGCTATTATTTTCTCCCATTCTGAAGGCTGTCTTTTCACCTTGCCAATAGTTTCCTTTGATGTGCAGAAGCTTTTAAGGTTAATTAGGTCCCATTTGTTTATTTTTGTTTTTATTTCCAATATTCTGGGAGGTGGGTCATAGAGGATCCTGCTGTGATGTATGTCAGAGAGTGTTTTGCCTATGTTCTCCTCTAGGAGTTTTATAGTTTCTGATCTTACGTTGAGATCTTTAATCCATTTTGAGTTTATTTTTGTGTATGGTGTTAGAAAGTGGTCTAGTTTTATTCTTTTACAAGTGGTTGACCAGATTTCCCAGCACCACTTGTTAAAGAGATTGTCTTTAATCCATTGTATATTCTTGCCTCCTTTGTCAGAGATAAGGTGTCCATATGTGCGTGGATTTATCTCTGGGCTTTCTATATTTGATCCATTGATCTATATATCTGTCTTTGTGCCAGTACCATACTGTCTTGATAACTGTGGCTTTGTAGTAGAGCCTGAAGTCAGGTAGGTTGATTCCTCCAGTTCCATTCTTCTTTCTCAAGATCGCTTTGGCTATTCGAGGTTTTTTGTATTTCCATACAAATTGTGAAATTATTTGTTTTAGCTCTGTGAAGAATACTGTTGGTAGCTTGATAGGGATTGCATTGAATCTATAAATTGCTTTGGGTAGTATACTCATTTTCACTATACTGATTCTTCCAATCCATGAACATGGTATAGTTCTCCATCTATTAGTGTCCTCTTTGATTTCTTTCACCAGTGTTTTATAGTTTTCTATATATAGGTCTTTAGTTTCTTTAGGTAGATATATTCCTAAGTATTTTATTCTTTCCGTTGCAATGGTGAATGGAATTGTTTCCTTAATTTCTCTTTCTGTTTTCTCATTATTAGTGTATAGGAATGCAAGGGATTTCTGTGTGTTGATTTTATATCCTGCAACTTTACTATAGTCATTGACTTGCTCTAGTAATTTTCTGGTGGAGTCTTTAGGGTTTTCTATGTAGAGGATCATGTCATCTGCAAATAGTGAGAGTTTAACTTCTTCTTTTCCAATTTGAATTCCTTTTATTTCTTTTTCTGCTCTGATTGCTGTGGCCAAAACTTCCAAAACTATGTTGAATAGTAATGGTGAAAGTGGGCACCCTTGTCTTGTTCCTGACTTTAGAGGAAATGCTTTCAATTTTTCACTATTGAGGATAATGTTTGCTGTGGGTTTGTCATATATAGCTTTTATTATGTTGAGGTATGTTCCTTGTATTCCTGCTTTCTGGAGAGTTTTTATCATAAATGGATGTTGAATTTTGTCAAAGGCTTTCTCTGCATCTATTGAGATAATCATATGGTTTTTATTTTTCAATTTGTTAATGTGGTGTATTACATTGATTGATTTGCGGATATTGAAGAATCCTTGCATCCCTGGGATAAAGCCCACTTGGTCATGGTGTATGATCTTTTTAATGTGTTGTTGGATTCTGATTGCTAGAATTTTGTTAAGGATTTTTGCATCTATGTTCATCAGTGATATTGGCCTGTAGTTTTCTTTTTTTGTGGGATCTTTGTCAGGTTTTGGTATTAGGGTGATGGTGGCCTCATAGAATGAGTTTGGAAGTTTACCTTCCTCTGCAATTTTCTAGAAGAGTTTGAGCAGGATAGGTGTTAGCTCTTCTCTAAATTTTTGGTAGAATTCAGCTGTGAAGCCATCTAGACCTGGGCTTTTGTTTGCTGGAAGATTTTTGATTACAGTTTCAATTTCCGTACTTGTGATGGGTCTGTTAAGATTTTCTATTTCTTCCTGGTCTAGTTTTGGAAAGTTGTACTTTTCTAAGAATTTGTCCATTTCTTCCACGTTGTCCATTTTATTGGCATATAATTGTTGATAGTAGTCTCTTATGATCCTTTGTATTTCTGTGTTGTCTGTTGTGATCTCTCCATTTTCATTTCTAATTTTATTGATTTGATTTTTCTCCCTTTGTTTCTTGATGAGTCTGGCTAATGGTTTGTCAATTTTATTTATCCTTTCAAAGAACCAGCTTTTGGCTTTGTTGATTTTTGCTATGGTCTCTTTTGTTTCTTTTGCATTTATTTCTGCTCTAATTTTTAAGATTTCTTTCCTACTACTAACCCTGGGGTTCTTCATTTCTTCCTTTTCTAGTTGCTTTAGGTGTAGAGTTAGGTTATTTATTTGACTTTTTTCTTGTTTCTTGAGGTATGCCTGTATTGCTATGAACTTTCCCCTTAGGACTGCTTTTACAGTGTCCCACAGGTTTTGGGTTGTTGTGTTTTCATTTTCATTCGTTTCTATGCAAATTTTTATTTCTTTTTTGATTTCTTCTGTGATTTGTTGGTTATTCAGCAGCGTGTTGTTCAGCCTCTATATGTTGGAATTTTTAATAGTTTTTCTCCTGTAATTGAGATCTAATCTCAATTATCAATCTCAGAATTATCTCAGACCCTGTGTTTTTTATGGAAAGGAATTATGAAGTGACTCCAGAGGAGACATCAGACCTGGGATATGAGCTTCGCTACAGAGAGGAGCGAGCACAGGAGCAGGGGCTCGAGGCTGGGGAGGGGCTGATGCTGACCGAGGATTTTGTGCCTGTGGAAGAGTTGGTGCCTGAGGAGCAGCTGGGGGTCATAGAAGAGGCAGTGCCAGCTGAGGAGAGGGTAACAGAAGAGGAGGAACTGGTGTCTGAGGAAGCTGAGGCCTGGGAGGACCTAGAGCCGGAGGTGGATGAAACAACTCAGATGAACGTGGTGACCTCAGCCCTGGAGGCCAGTGGCTTGGGCCCCTTGCGCCTGGACATAAAGTATGTCCTCCAGCAGCTGGCCAACTGGCAGGATGCCCGTTTCAGGCAGCAGCTGAGGCAGAAGATGCTCCAGAAAGGCTTTGCTGTTCCCCAGTAGCCTGCAGAGGCCCCACAGACTGCCTGAGGCCCTTCCTTCTGCTGCCTGGCCAAGCCCCACTCTCCCCAGACGCCCCTTCCCATGCTCCAAAGCAGGACCCCTGATCTGTCACTAGCTCACCCCAGACAAGCCTGGACTGGAACTTGAGGGCCCAAGCCTCAAGCCTCTTCTGGGAGAGGCTGAAGGAACCCCAGCCCTTGTTCTGCAGCTGGTGCAAAAGCTGTGGCTGCTGGACCTGGGGCACGTGGTGGCTCTGGGGGTGAAGAAGCCCAGGGGGAGGCCCCACCAGCTACCAGACCCAGCTGGATCTCCTGTTCTTGGCTCTTTCTTCCCAGTTCCCACTCTTTGTAACCGGAAGTGTCTGTCTGTGTGGGTGAGGACTCCCTCTGCCTGGTGGGGGCCTCCCCACCCCATCTCCTCTCCTCCCACCTGTGACCTGTGAGTATCCAGGCCCCCTCCCAAGGCCCTGTCACCCACCCACATCTTCTCCTCAGTGCTCCTTGTTTCCTTGTTCTAGGTTTTTTCCCTCTCCCCCTCTTTACTTTTAGTCAGTGGAGTCAGGGCCCAGGCCAGGATGTGATCTATCCTGGAGAAGGTTCCATGTGCACTTGACAAAAAGGTGAAATTCATTGTTTTGGGATGAAATGTCCTATAGATATCAATTAGGTCTAACTGGTCTATTGTATCATTTAAAGTTTGTGTTTCCTTGTTAATTTTCTGTTTAGTTGATCTATCCATAGGTGTGAGTGGGGTATTAAAGTCTCCCACTATTATTGTGTTATTGTTAATTTCTCCTTTCATACTTGTTAGCATTTGTCTTACATACTGCGGTGCTCCCGTGTTGGGTGCATATATATTTATAATTGTTATATCTTCTTCTTGGATTGATCCTTTGATCATTATGTAGTGACCTTCTTTGTCTCTTTTCACAGCCTTTGTTTTAAAGTCTATTTTATCTGATATGAGTATTGCTACTCCTGCTTTCTTTTGGTCCCCAGATCTATATTTTAAAAAGAAAACTATGTGAAATAATATAGAAAAAAGAGAAACTTTAAGACTTAATTTAAATAATAATGAATTTACACCCATCAGTATCTAAATGTGAAAGGTTTATTATAAGTATTACCATTCTCTCCATATTATGCTTTTCTTCATAAGTCCCCTTGTCTATTTGAAAATTTTAGGACATATCTATCATCTTGATATTTCTAAGGTTAAAATTAGTAATTAACAATAGAATTTTTATGTGCCAAGTACTTTCTAAAATCTGAATATACATTAATTCCCTTATAAACATGTTTTGAGGCAAGCAGCATTATTATCCCCATTTTAAAGATGAGAAAAATCACCATATAGGAAATAAGGTAAACTACAAAGCCTCACAGAACTAGGAAGGGATGGAGTTATGGTATGAATATAAAGATCTGACGCAACCACACAGTAGTTACTTCTGTATACAAATAGAAATATTTTTTGAGCAAGCAGCATTAGTATCTGCATTTTCAGGATGTGAAAAACTACCTCCCTGGTTTTAGTCACCAATAAAGCATCTTAAGATCATATAAGAAAAATAAAATGTGACAAACATAAAAAATTTGGAAAGTTTTATAGATCAGAACTTTCTGATCTATAGTCAGAAAGATCAGGTCATTTTGCCTTTATCATCTCTAATTTCTCAACCGTGAGAATTTATTCAGATTATATATTACCAAGCAAAACCTACTCATTCCCAAATTGCTCCATTTTTTTCCACTCTTGGAACTTAGTCTGGTACAATAATCTTCCCAGATTAAGATGACTAGCAACTGTACACACTTGTTAGAAATATTCAATGTCTGTTAATAGAAATAATAATCATATTCATCTGTCAGGCAGCAGAACATGTCAGCTCTCAAAAGCATCCCTGTGTTTCTTTGAGTAAGATACATGTGTATCATCAAGAATTAAATGGTCTAAGGCTCTTCTACTTTTATGAAGGAATAAGCTTGTGATAAAAAATCTTCCTGCATGCACTCCTGCAAATTACAACTATTGATTCACATGGGAAAACAAGCAAAATAGAGAAAAACAAACAAACAAAACACTCTAGGGCTCTGGAAAGTGGACAAAGCAAATGGATTATACAGGGGAGTTGAAACTTGGAGTAAGTGACTAGCATAGAGTTCCCTGTTTTTGCAGCTTTTCCGTGAGAGCAGTTACATTTATATAAGTGGAGAAGCTTAGCTAAAACTAATAGAATAACCACCATGTTTCTGGAAGGTGAATCACAGGAAAGGGTATGCATGACTAGGGCCACCAGAGAGTAAGGGGGAATACAAGAAAGAAAACAGCCAGTGATGAAACCTGCTGCCCACCACAAGTGGGACAGAGTTTTGAGTCTAATCAAGATAACTGCTTTTATAAACAAAAAATACCACTCTGAAAAACAGAGCAGAATCCAGAGGATCAAAAACATGACATGTCCAACATCCAGGACACTATGCATAACTATTCTATATTCAAACAGCTAGGAAAATATGACAGTCTCCAACAAGAAGAAAATAAGTAGAAGTCAACTGTAAGATGACTCAGTTGTTGAAATTCTCAACGATTTTACAGCAGCTATTAGAAATGTGCTCACTGAGGTAAAGGAAAATATGCTTGTATTGGATAAAAAGATAAGAAATTTTAGCTTAGAAATACAAAATACAAAAATAAAACTAATAACATTTTAGAATTTATAAAACACAATATTTAAATCAACAAAAATGAAAAAAAAAATCTGATTAAAAAATAAGACAAAGACCAGACAGACAACTCATGCGTGCATGCTAAGTTGCTTCAGTCGTGTCTTACTCTTTGCAACCCAATGGACTGTAGCCTGCCAGACTCCTCTGTCCATGGAGATTCTTCAGGCAAGAATGATGTGGGTTGTCATGCCCTCCTTCAGGGGATCTTCTCAACCCAGGGATTGAACCCATGTCTCCTGTGGTTCCTGCATTGCAGGCAGATTTCTTTACCACTGAGCTACTAGGGAAACCCCCCAGACAGACACTTCATGGAAGTTCAAAATAGATATACAGCTGATGAATAAGTATATGATAAGAAGCACCACATTATATGTCATTATGAAAATGAAAACAAGATGACATTACATGCTTATTACATGCCTATAAAGTCCAAAACACTGACAGCACCAAATGATGGCAGTGTCACACCAAAAAAGAAGGCCAAAGATAAGTCATATGGGCGAGAGTCTTAAAACAATCCAAAGGAAAAAGAAAAAGAAACCAAAAATAGGAAAAAGATAAAACAATTAAATAGTAGACATAAGTTCAGGCATATTAATAAATACATTAAATAATAATGTATCCTCCAAGACATTTATCTATTACAAACAAAATTTACAATGGAGAAACCCAACAGCTTTGTAATCAAGTGATTACTGTTAACATGATAAGACATATTAGCGTCACGCACCCTCGATATGACAGCAAAGGACAGATCACTTCCATAGTATTCTTGCCTAAAATGCATAATCTTAATTCAATAATGAGAAGACAGCAGACAAATTGAAATTAAAGTCCTCTTACAGCTGACTAGTAGTCACCAATACTGAATAGGTCATGAAAAACAAGGTAAGACCACCGAATAGAAGTGTCACAGATTAGACAAAGGGGATTAATAGTTAAATGTGATAGGATCATTGCCTTGATCCTGGAATAGAAAAATACATTAGTATAAAAACATGTGAGACCCAATAAAGTTTATATATAATGGAGTATTGAGTCAATGTTAATTTATTTTTTAAGTTATTATATATGTAATATGTTAGCATTAGAGGAAACTGGATGAGGAGTATACAGGAAATCTCTGTATCCACTTTTCTGTAAGTTTAAAATTAACTTGAAATCAAAGTTTTAAAAGTATTAATGGATTAAATGGGCTTCTCAGGTGATTCAGCAGTAAATGCAGGAGACGTTGGTAAACGCACCAGTAAATTGGCACTCCACATGCCAATGAAGGAGACACAAGTTCAATCCCTGCCTTGATAAGATCCACTGGAGAAGGAAATGGCAACTCACTTGTATTCTTGCCTGGAAAATTCCATGGACAGAAGAGCCGGACAGGCTACAGCTCATGGGATTCCAAAAGAGTCGGACACTGAGCAACTAAACAGCAACAACAAATGGATTAAACACTGCAGTTAAATAACAGATATTGTCAGAATCAGCAAAGGAGCAATTGTATATTATCTACAAGAGACATACTTTAAAATCAAAGAAATCCACTGATTAAAAGAAAATAAACATAAATGGGCTGTGAAAACTATATAAATATCTGGTAAAATAGACTTAAAGAAAGAGATAAAAAGAAACATTACATAATGATAAAAGGTAAATTTCACAGAAAGACATGATCACAGACCTATATTGTTAGTGACTGTAATTGTTTATTACTAACCTAGACTCAAATAAATTTATAAATATCTCAGTATACAGCATTGATATACAAAACTCAGTCATATTTTCACACACTAGTAACAACCAATTGGGAAGTGAATTTTCTTAATTCATTTAAAATCACACCAAATAACATACCATACTTGGGGATAATTTTAACAACATATATTGAATACAACTACACTCAAAACTATAGAACATTGCTAAGAGAAGTTATGGAACATCTAAATAAACAAAGAGGTACACTATGTTAATGGATTACAAAGCTAATTACTTTTAAAATGTCAATGCTCCACAAATTGATTTATAGTTAAACATAATCCCAGTAAAAATTTGAGCAGGCTTTTTAGTAGAAACTGATAAGCTGATTCTAAAATTCATAGAGTAATGCAATGACCTAAAATGGCCAAATTTTTACAAAGAATAAAATTGGAGGACTTACACCAATGAACTTTAAATCTCACTGTAAATCAAGACTATGTAGTATTACCAGAATATAAGGATATTTTTTTAAAGAAGGGAATAAAGATGCAATTTTCTTTTTTTTTTTCTAATTTTATTTTTAAACTTTACATAATTGTATTAGTTTTGCCAAATATCAAAATGAATCCGCCACAGGTATACATGTGTTCCCCATCCCGAACCCTCCTCCCTCCTCCCTCCCCATACCATCCCCCTGGGTCGTCCCAGTGCACCAGCCCCAAGCATCCAGCATCGTGCATCGAACCTGGACTGGCAACTCGTTTCCCACACGATATTTTACATGTTTCATTGCCATTCTCCCAAATCTTCCCACCCTCTCCCTCTCCCACAGAGTCCATAAGACTGTTCTATACATCAGTGTCTCTTTTGCTGTCTCGTACACCGGGTTATTGTTACCATCTTTCTAAATTCCATATATATGCGTGAGATGCAATTTTCAAAACATGGACTAAGACTGAATTAAAATTATTTTTCTAACAGTAAGTCAATTGTTTGTTTCAGTCTCTTATTTTCATAAGTATAGAGTGACATTTTCCAATAGGAGAATAATCTACAATATCTCAATACACAATGCAGAAGTAGACAAGAGGACTTCCCTGGTGGCTCAGTGGATAAGAACCCACCTGCCAATGCAGAGGACCTGGGTTCAACCCCTGTCTGGGAGGATTCTACACAGGGCCTGTGCTCCACAACTACTGAGTCCACGCATTAGAGCCTGTGCTCCACAAGAGAGGCCAGTGCAAGGAAAAGTCCATGCATCACAATGAAGAATAGCCTGCCCTTGCCCCAACTAGAGAAAAGAAGTGAAAGTGAAAGCCGTTCAGTCGTGTCTGACCCTTGGCGACCCCATGGACTACACAGTCTATGGAATTCTCCCAGCCAGAATACTGGAGCGGTTCAGTTCAGTTCAGTAACTCAGCTGTGTCCAACTCATTGTGACCCCATGGACTGCGGCACACCAGGCTTCCCTGTCCATCACCAACTCCCAGAGTTTGCTCAAACACAGGTCCATCAAGCCAGTGATTTCATCCAAGCAAATTATCCTCTGTTGCCTCCTTCTTCTCCTGCCTTCAATCTTTCCCAGCATCAGGGTTCTTACAATGAGTCAGTTCTTTGTATCAGGTTGCCTAAGTACTGGAGCTTCAGCTTCAGCATCATTTCTTCCAAGGAATATTCAGGATTGATTTCCTTTACAATTGACTGGTTTGATCTCCTTGCAGTCCAAGGGACTCTCAAGAGTCTGCTCCAACACCACAGTTCAGAAGGATCAATTCTTCAGTGCTTAGCTTTCATTATGGTCCAACTCTCACATCCATACATGACGACTGGAATAAACCACAGCTATGACTAGATGGACCTTTGTCAGCAAAGTAATATCTCTGCCTTTTAATATGCTGTCTAGGTTGGTCATAGCTTCTTTTCCAAGGAACAAGCATCTTTTAATTTCATGACTGCAGTCATCATCTGTGATTTTGGAGCCCAAGAAAATAAAGTCTGTCACTGTTTCCATTGTTTCACCATCTATTTGCCATGAAGTGATGGGACTGGATGCCATGATCATTTTCTGAATGTTGAGTTTTAAGCCAAGTTTTTCATTCTCTTTCACTTTCATCAAGAGGCTCTTTAGTTCTTCTTCTCTTTCTGCCATAAGGGTGGTGTCATCTGTGTATCTGGGGTAATTGATTTTTCTCCTGGCAATCTTGATTCCAGCTTGTGCTTCATCCAGCCCAGCATTTCACATGATGTACTCTGTATATAAGTCAAATAAGCAGGGTGACAATATACAGGCTTGATGTACTGCTTTCCCAATTTGGAACCAGTCTGTTGTTGCATGTCCGGTTCTAATTGTTGCTTCTTGACCTGCATGCAGATTTCTCAAGGGGCAGGTCAGGTCATCTAGTATTCCCATCTCTTGAAGAATTTTCCACAGTTTGTTGTGACCATAGTCAAATGCTTTGGCATAGTCAATAAAGCAGAAGTAGATGTTTTTCTGAAACTCTCTTGCTTTTTTGATGATTCAACAAATGGCAATTTGACCTCTGGTTCCTCTGCCTTTTCTAAATTCTGCTTGAACATCTGGAAGTTCACGATTCACATACTGTTGAAACCTGGCTTGGAGAACTTTGAGCATTACTTTGCTGGTGTGTTCAATGAGTGCAATTGCACAGTAGTTTGAACATTCTTTGGCACTTTCTTTGGGATTGGAAGGAAAACTGACCTTTTCCAGTCCTGTGGCTGAGTTTTCCAAATTTATTGGCATATTCAGTGCAGTACTTTCACAGCATCATCGTTTAGGATTTGAAATAGCTCAAATGATATTCCATCACCTCTACTAGCTCTATTCGTAGTGATGCTTCCTAAGGCCCACTTGACTTTACATTCCAGGATGTCTGGCTCTACGTGAGTGATCACACCATCGTGATTATCTGGGTCATGAAGATCTTTTTTGTATGGTTCTTCTGTGTATTCTTGCCACCTCTTCTTAATATCTTCTGCTTCTGTTAGGTCCATACCATTTCTATCCTTTATTGTGCTCATCTTTGCATAAAATGTTTCCTTGGTATTTCTAATTTTCTAGAAGAGATCTCTAGTCTTTCCCATTCTATTGTTTTCTTCTATTTCTTTACTGAGGAAGGCTTTCTTGTCTCTCCTTGCTATTCTTTGGAACTCTGCATTCAAATGGGTATATCTTTCCTTTCCTTCTTTGCCTTTAGCTTCTCTTTTCTCAGCTATTTGTAAGGCCTCCTCAGACAAGCATTTTGCCTTTTTGCATTTCTTTTTCTTGGGGATGGTCTTGATCACTGCCTCCTGTACAATGTCATGAACCTCTGTCCATAGTTCTTCAGGCAATCTGTCTATCATATATAATCCCTTGAATCTTTTTGTCACTCCCACTGTATAATCATAAGGGATTTGATTAAAGTCATACCTGAATTTGATTTAGAGATTTGATTTAAGTGGGTACCTAAACCACTCCAGGATACCTTGAGTGGGTAGCCATTCCCTTCTCCAAGGGATCTTCCCAACCCAGTGATTGAACCCAGATCTTCAGCATTGCAGGTGGATTCTTTACCAACAGGGAAGCCCAGAGAAAGGCCATATAAAGCAACAAAGACCGAGGGCAGACAAAAATAAACAAAATTAATTATAAAGAATTTTTAAAAAGAGCTAGACATAACCATCTAACTATCCTCTACTAATACAGACATTAAAGATATATTTTTAAATGTAAAACAATGCCTTTTTTTCCTCATTTTTGAAAGCCAAGTGTGAATTAACAGCTTAATAACCATAGGCAAAGTGTGATATTTTCATCTAATCTCTACTGAAAAATAGAAAGAAAGGGATTATTGATACACAGAACAGTGAAACTCAACCAAAACCATTATCTTAAGTGAAAAAAAAAAAAAACTTAAAGGGTCTATATTTCATGAATCTACTTATATAAAATTCTTAAATGATATAAAATTAATACATAAAAATCACTTGTATTCCAAAATACTAACAATGAAATATCAGGAAGAGAAATTATGGAAATAATCCCATTTACCATCTCATCATAGAATAAAACACCCAAGAATAAGCCTAGCTAAGAAGACAAAAGATTTATACTCTGAAAACTATAAGACATTGATGAGAGAAACTGAAGATGACACAAGCAGATGGAAAGATATACCATGTTCTTAGATTGGAAGAATCAATATTGTCAAAATGAATATATTACTCAAGGTAATCTACAGGTTCAATGCAATTACTATCAAATTACTAATGACATATTTCACAGAACCATAATGATTCTTTTTTTTTTTTTTATAGAAACACAAAATCCAATAGCTTTTGTGAATGGCCAAAGCAATCCTAAGAAAGAAAAATGGATTTGGATAAATCAGGATCCCTGACATCAGACTGTACTACAAAGCTACAGTCATCAAAACAGTGTGGTGCTGACACAAAAACAGAAATATTAGATCAATGGAAAAGGATAGAAAGCCCAGAAATAATTCAATTCCAGTCAATAAATCTATAACAAAGGAGGCAAAAATATACAGTGGAGAAAGACAGTCTCTCCAATAAGTGGTGTTAGGAACTCTGGACAGTTACATATGAAAAAGTGAAATTAGCACACTCTCTAACACCACACAAAAAAATAAAATAAAAATGCATTAAATACTTAAATGTAAGACCAGACACTATAAAACTCTTAGAGGAAAACACAGGCAGAATACTCTGAAATAAATCATAGTGATAACTTTTTGGATCTGTATACAAGAATAATGGAAATAAAAACAAAATGAACAAATGGGCCCTAACTGAACTTTAAAGCTTTTACACAGCAAAGCAAACCATAAGCAAAATGAAAAGACAACCTACAGAATAGGAGATGAAGTGACTGACAAAGGATCACTCTCTAAAATACACAAGCAGCTCATGCAGTTCAATATAAAAAAAAGAGAGACAACCCAATCAAAAATGAGCAGATCTAAATAGATATTTCTCAAAAGAAGACATATAAATTGCCAAAAAGTGCATGATGAGATGCTCAACACCACTACTTATTAGAGAAATGAAAATTACAACTACACTGAGGTATCACCTCATAACAGTTAGAATGGCCATCATCAAAAAGTCTACAAACAGTAAATGCTAGAGAGGGTGTGGAGAAAAGAGAACCCTCTTACACTGTTGGTGGGAATGTAAATTCATATAATCACTGGAAAAAATTATGGAGGTTCCTGCAAAAACCAAAAACAGCTACCATATGATCCTGCAATCCCACTCCTGGGCATATATACAAAGAAAACCATAACTTGAAAAGATACGTGCATCTGAATATTCATCACAGCATTATTTACACTAGCCAAGACAGGAAAACAGCCTATATATTCACTGACAGAAGAATGGATGAAAAAGAATGATATATATATATATATATATATATAATATATTATTATGTATTATTACTCAGCCATAAAAAATATAACGTGGATGGACCTAGAGATTATCACACTAAGTGAAGTAAGTCAGAAGAAGATAAATGTCATATGATATCACTTATATGTGGAATCTAAAAAGAAGTGATACAAATTAACTTACAGACTCACAGACCTCTAAAACAAACTTACGGTTACCAAAAGGGAAAGATCGGGGGAGGGATAAATTAGGAGTTTGGGATTAACATATACACACCACTGTATATAAAACAGATAATCAGTGGCCTCCTGTTACAGCACAGGGAATTCTACTCAATATTCTGTATAAACCCATATGGAAAAATCTGAAAAAGAATGAATATATGTATATGTATAACTGAATCATATTGCTGTATACCTGAACCTAGCACAACATTGTAATTCAGCTATGCCTTCACGCATGCTTAGTCGCTCAGCCATGTCTGACTCTCTATGACCCCATAGATTCTTCTATCCATGTGATTTTTCAGGCAAGAATACTGGAGTGGATTGCCATTTCCTTCTCCAGAGGATATTCCCAACACAGGGATCGACCCCGTGTTTCCTGTGTCTCCTACACTGCAGGCAGATTGTTTACCCACTGAGCCATCAGGGATCTCCAATATAAAACAAAAATTAAAAAAAAAAAAATCAACGTTTGTCTGGAGTTGTGAGTGTCAGGACGAATGGTCTCCAATAGGGCAATGGGACACAAGGAATCTATTGAGGGTGATGGAGATGTTTTGTTTCTAACTGTGGAGATATTTCATGGGGGTAAACAACTCAAAAATGATCACATTTATATAAATGATATATATAATTACATATATAAATTATAGTTATATAAAGTTAACACTTTAAAAAAAATTAACTCTAAAAGTGTGACATCTAAATCAATTTGTAACCAATATTTATCTACACATACATACACACACATACACACACTGGTTATAGTTACATATACATACTGTCATTTAATTTAATCATTCAACCAATGAGTCTTCTAATATGGAAAGTATTGAAAAAAGTCTTGATGATTTTTCTAAAATTAGGAAGAATGGCACAATCAGAAAGGATGAGGCCTTATTAAGGCAGTATGTTGAAAGAGAGCAGCTTTTTTTGTCTTTTTCTGATAGATATCACAATTGTGATTACAATTATATAATGATATCTACACAATTCAGATCTCTTTTTTAACCATTCTTAATAGATTCTGTTAATTCAGTACTGCATAATGTTAACAAATGGATTAGTTGAGAGTAAGTAAAAAGCCACACTGTGAAATGAATTAGGTACATTTTACCAAAGTGCTTCCCTGGTACCTCAGTCAGTAAATAATCTGCCTGCAATGCTGGAGACATAGTTTCGTCCTTGGGTCAGAAGGATCCCCTGGAGAAGGGAGTGTCTACACACTCCAGTATTCTTGCCTGGAAAATTCCACAGACAGAGGAACCTGGCTGGCTACATTCCACAGCCCTCAAGAGTCAGATACAACTTAGCGACTAAACCACCGTACCAAGAATCAACATAAGCAAACATACCAATTATCATTACAAATAACATATATCAACATATATAATACTAATACTCATCTAAAAAGAACTTATAAAACCATTAATCATTAATGTATTAAAAGAAAGTATCTGCCAGTGTTCTCTAGTTTATTACTTTGTTTTTGTCTAGATCTCGCCTATCAGCTATAGCCACTGATTTCACTTTGATTTTACTTCTGTCCACCTGTCCACTGTACATCTCTACTCTTTGGTGCTGGTGGTAGGAAATGGTATTATTCTGGTTTTTAGCTGGAAAATGGACAATCTCCAAGTGGACATCTGCTTGGAAATACTTCCCCCATGTCACAGATTTAATAATAAACACCATTATACTTCCCTGCGCTTCATCAACCATTTCCACAGCTATTGTAAAGCATGATTGTATATTTATTTCTTGTCTTCTTTGTGAAGACTTTACAATAACTCTGTGATACTCTGCCAGTGTTAATACAATGCTTTTTTTAAAGTCCTGGAAAATTGTTTTTGAATTATGAACTTACTCCATTACCCAGGTTTAAAGACTCTTGAGTGTCTTTTACTTTCTGGATCAGAATGATAAGCATAACAATACAGTTGAGGAGCAAATTTTTCATCTTATTTTCAGTTTTTTTTCTTATTTCACATATCCCAACTCAAAGTATAAAAGAGAGGCAGTAATAAAATAATGGAGTTTGTTCCCAGGAGTTGAGTTCTCATCACTGATTAGTTGACTTAGTCTCTGTATTCGTCACTGAACAGGAGGTATAATATCCAATATGCTTGCCTCACAGTATTCATTAGGATATCAAAATAAATGAAAATACTTTGAAAATTTGAAAATATGAGGAAAAGATATTTTTAAATAAAATGTTTAATTGTATCACTTGGTCTATTTGGCAGTGGTCTCATTACCTAAAATATTAGTAGGCAAAATATACATATTGCTCATTTTAGTTTTTCTAAAATTACTTAGGAGATAGTATCTACACTCTGCTTATTGTTGACATTATTTTCTAAATGCATACATCTAAAATGTAACAATTTATCTCAAGTGTGAGTATTCTTATACGGAAAAGAAAATATCTCCTGTTTATCTTGTCTACTAAAAAATGCATTTATTGTTGTTGTTTAGTCACGAAATCACATCCAACTCTTTTGCAACCCCATGGACTAGCCCACCAGGCTTCTCTGTCCATGGGATTTCCCAGGTAAGGATACTGGAGTTGATTATCATTTTCTTCTTCAGGGAATATTCCTGACCCAGATATCAAACCTGAATCCCCTGCATTGCAGTTGGGTTCTTTACCACTGAGCCACGGGGAAGCCCCCAAAATTGTATTAACACTTAACAAATCATACCAAAAAAAAGTGATTTTGAATGTAAAAATTAAGGTAGATTTAAATAAGGAGCCTGAATTAAGAGAGTTACCAATTGTGCTATTTGGCTGAGATTTCTGCCAATATACAGAGAGCCAGTCCCACAAAGATCATGTTACTCTGGTGTCACTATCTTAGAGGGATGAGACAGACAGAATGATTTAAATCAATATGATTACTGAACTAGGGTTCAAAGAAAGCATATACTGTGCTTCTCAGGACATTTTTACTCAGTGCATAGTTGAGGAGGATATGGAGTGTGGTCAGCCTTGCTGACAGGCTTGATTTAGGTTGGTCCTATAACCACTGGTTTTGCTTTACATTTTCTTTGATTGATTTAGGGAGGGAGAGAGGAAGGAAGGGGATAAATAACTTTTTGTTCTTCTTGTCAACAACTGGATTCAGAAGAATTTAAATAGGAATAATATTTTATGATTAATTTTACTCAATATGATTTTAGTGTTCCTATTATGTCTGTAACAAACTTGACTAAAAGACTCCCATGCAAATGTGTAAGCTGCCAATGTGCCCATGGAAGGCTTACCTAATAGAAAATTTGAAATTTCAATCCTTATCAGGAAAAACACTTAACACTATCATTTAAATTTACACTAAAAATCAGTTTATTGAGATGGAAAACTTGTCTTTTTCAAATATTAAATGTGCCTGGATCTTATCAGTGGTTTGTTATCAAAAGCAGAGGCTCGATGCATTTCATAATGTCTTAGAATAAAGAAAATTTTAGAGACCACAGTAAGTCACCAAACCCAAATATATTCTAAAATCCCAACCTTAGTTCACAGATTAGTATTTTCTGGAATTTAGCTCAATAAGCAGATTTGTGACGTATCATGGAGCCTTCTGATGTTCCAGGTAAGGAACTCTCTTAAGATAGAGATTGTCTGGGATGTGAAAGTTCTCTATGCAACTCATTTACAGATCATAGGGCTTTTCTACAGGTTAAAAGTATGCAGTTATCCTGGTAGCTGCAAAAGTAGAACATCACGTATCACAGTAAAGTACTCCAGGTGCATAGTCACTGTCTCCTGGTTGCCTTTGCCCTGCTTTCCATTTAGTTACCTCTGGGTTTCCAGAGCTCTTGAACTTGAAAAAGGTTAGCCAGCACACTGCTGGAGCAGTTTGTGAGCATCAGCAGATTTCGCTTGTAATTTCATTGATCTATATGGGCTCGCTGTTTGCAAACCAGCTGCTGCACTGTTTCCCCACAGCTACTGATCTCAGTAGCATTGATTTTTTTCCCCCTTACATTAACATAGCATTACTTCTTTAATGGGCAATAAATGACTGGATGTAAATACAATCAGGGCAGCAACAACAAAAGGAAAACGTCAGACCCATTTTTATTTAAGGAATCCTTTCCATTAATTTTTGCCATAAAAATTATAACACAAATTATTGACAAAAGTAATGCAATTTTGATTTTAGTGCATTTCGTTCGTTTGTAGATATGTGGTGTCTGCCAAGTGGTCTTCTCTTCCTAATGCATTAGGCAAAGCAATACAATAACGGTGCTTTTATGGATACTGTAAATTTGTACCATTACCTTAGTACAACTGAATTCTATTCATGAAAGAAAGCAGAAGGCAGTACACCGGTTTCCACTTAACTCCAAAGACACTGAAAATGAAGGTATTTTAGATTGTGTCAGCTAGCTAAAGGACTCCTTGAAGATATTGCTTAATTTCAATAAAGTTAGAAAAAAGGATTAATCTGTGATATTAAGTAACTTAGTCATTATAGAGATATAACCCTTACATAGCTTCCTGATGCACATTTAAAGTGTGTGTGTCTCTGTGTATGTGTGGGCGCATGTGTGCACAGCACGAGCAGTATTTAGAAATTATTTCTCAGACATTCTTTCTGCAGTTAAAATCTATAAAATGATAATTGTGGGAGAGGATATAAAAAGCATGGATTTTAAAGTTCATTATGCATAGATATGTTTTAGGTGGTGAAAGACTTGAAAAGAACTTAAAAACAGGCTTTCACTTTTTGGGTTGTCAATTTAGTTACTTCAAAGAAGCCAACCCAACCGCCACAAAACCCAACCAGTATTTTCAATTTAGAAAAAAACAAAATCAACAATGTATTTTATTTAATGAATTTTAGAATTACCACTCATTCCATTGCTAGTGAATATATACAACCAATCTCTCATATCAAACACAATATCCATTACCAAACCTATCGTTTTCTTTCTCATTTGTTTGTTTTAAGATGAACAAAAATCTTCTGGCAGCAACTTCCTCAGATGCCTTATCCCAGAACTCTGACAAATATGGTTTTGAATTTTTTTAGAAAATGGTACTGAATCTAAACTCTAAAAAAATCACCTGTTTTTAGTTATGCCTTTAAAATATCTCTATTTACTTTCTTGATACTTTTCCAGCAGTTTCCAAATTTCACAGATATTTAGGGACCATTATATTTCAAATAAATAATTATGTTCAACAATAATTTTTGTTGGCATTTGGTACATCAGTTTTCTTTCTTTTTTTAATTCTGTGTTGTAGACATGTGACAAAAGTATGAACGTGAAGTAAGATTCACCAGAATCAATTATAGAGATGGAAAAAACAGCAACATTTACAGCACATTCCAGTGTAACTCTTACATTTTAATGGTTTTCTTATTTTTTATTGTTGTCACTGTTACTTACAAAAACATTTACTCATTTCTTCCACTCTAATATCTTTTTTGAAAATTATGTCACTGTCTATAATTCTCATCAATGATCTCAGTCATCCTCAAGCCTGAGACCTATAAATGACTTTAGAATGAACCGTACTTTATCCTACAGAATTGTTCAAAGTCTCACTGCCAAACAATGAACTGCTGCTAATCCTAAACCTTGGAATGTTTGGGGTTCCCTGGTGGTTCAGACTATAAGGAATCTGCCTGCAACGCAGGAGACCCAGGTTCGGTCCCTGGGTCAGGAAGATCCCCTGGAGGAGGGATTGACAACAGACTCCAGTATTCTTGCCTGGAGATAGATATCCATGGATAGAGGAGCCTGGTGGGCTACACTCCACAGAGTTACACAGAGTTAGACATGACTGAATCGACTTAGCGCAGCACAGCTATGAATGCTCAAGCAATTAATTCTTTCAACCTAATCAAATAGCATATTGGGCACCTACCGACCTGGGGAGTTTATCTTAAAATGTCCTATCTTTTTGCCTTTTCATACGGTTCATAGGGTTCTTGAGACAAGAATACTGAAGTGGTTTGCCATTCCCTTCTCCAGTGGACCACATTCTGTCAGACCTCTCCACCATGAGCAATATTGCATAGGAACCCAGAAAGTTAGGTCCATGAATCAAGGCAAATTGGAAGTGGTCAAACAGGAGATGGCAAGAGTGAACATCGACATTCTAGGAATCAGCAAACTAAGATGAACTGGAATGGGTGAATTTAACTCAGATAACCATTACATCTACTACTGTGGGCAGGAATCTCTTAGAAGAAATGGAGTAGCCATCATAATCAACAAAAGATTCCGAAATGCAGTACTTGGATGCAATCTCAAAGATGACAGAATATCTTTTTGTTTCCAAGGCAAACCATTCAATATCATGGTAATCCAAGTCTATGCCCCTACAAGTAATGCTGAAGAAGCTGAAGTTGAACGGTTCTATGAAGACCTAAAAGACCTTCTAGAACTAACACCCCCAAAAGATGTCCTTTTCATTATAGGGGACTGGAATGCAAAAGTAGGAAGTCAAGAAACACCTGGAGTAACAAGCAAATTTGGCCTTGGAGTACAGAATGAAGCAGGGCAAAGGCTAACAGAGTTCTGCCAAGAGAAAGCACTGGTCATAGCAAACACCCTCTTCCAGCAACACAAGAGAAGACTCTACACATGGACATCACCAGATTGTCAACACAGAAATCAGATTGATTATATCCTTTGCAGCCAAAGATGGAGAAGCTCTATACAGTCAGCAAAAACAAGACCAGGAGCAGACTGTGGCTCAGATCATGAACTCCTTATTGCCAAATTCAAACTTAAATTGAAGACAGTGGGGAAAACCACTAGACCATTCAGCTATGACCTAAATCAAATCCCTTATGACTATACAGTAGAAGTGAGAAATAGATTTAAGGGACTAGATCTGACAGACAGAGTGCCTGATGGACTATGGATGGAGGTTCATGACATTGTACAGGAGACAGGGAGCAAGACCATCCCCAAGAAAAACAAATGGAAAAAAGCAAAATGGCTGTCTGAGGAGGCTTTACAAATAGCTGTGAAAAGAAGAGAAGCAAAAAGTAAAGGAGAAAAGAAAAGATATACCCATTTGAATGCAGAATTCCAAAGAATAGCAAGGAGAGATAAGAAAGCCTTCCTCAGCGATCAATGCAAAGAAATGGAGGAAAACAATAGAATGGGAAAGACTAGAGATCTTTTCAAGAAAATTAAAGATACTAAGGGAACATTTCATGCAAAGATGGGCCCAATAGAGGACAGAAATGGTATGGACCTAACAGAAGCAGAAGATATTAAGAAGAGGTGGCAAGAATACACAGAAGAACTATACAAGAAAGATCTTCATAACCCAGATAATCACAAAGGTGTGATCACTCACACTCACCTAGAGCCAGACATCCTGAAATGTGAAGTCAGGTGGGCCTTAGGAAGCATCACTATGAAGAAAGCTTAGTGGAGGTGATGGAATTCCAGTTGAGCTATTTCAAATCCTGAAAGATGATGCTGTGAAAGTGCTGCACTCAGTATGCCAGAAAATTTGGAGAACTCAGCAGTGGCCACAGGACTGGAAAAGGTCAGTTTTCATTCCAATCCCAAAGAAAGGTAATACCAAAGAATGTTCAAACTACTGCACAATTGCACTCATCTCACATGCTAGTAAGGTAATGCTCAAAATTCTCTAAGCCAGGCTTCAGCAATATGTGAACTGTGAACTTCCAGATGCTCAAGCTGGTTTTAGAAAAGGTAGAGGAACCAGAGATCATATTGCCAACATCCACTGGATCATAGAAAAAGCAAGAGAGTTCCAGAAAAACATCTATTTCTGCTTTATTGACTATGCCAAAGCCTTTGACTGTGTGGATCACAATAAACTGTAGAAAATTCTTCAAGAGATGGGAATACCAGACCACCTGACCTGCTTCTTGAGAAACCTATATGCAGGTCAGGAAGCATCAGTTAGAACTGGACATGGAACAACAGACTGGTTCCAAATAGGAAAAGGAGTACGTCAAGGCTAAATATTGTCACCCTGCTCATTTAACTTATATGCAGAGTACATCATGAGAAATGCTGGGCTGGAAGAAGCACAAGCTGGAATCAAGATTACCAGAAGAAATATCAATAACCTCAGATATGCAGATGACACCACCCTTATCACAGAAAGTGAAGAAGAACTAACGAGCCTCTTGATGAAAGTGAAAGAGGAGAGTGAAAAAGTTGGCTTAAAGCTCAACATTCAGAAAACAAAGATCATGACATCCGGTCCCATCACTTCATGGCAAATTATGGGGAAACAGTGGAAACAGTGGCTGACTATTTTTCTGGGCTCCAAGATCACTGCGGATGGTGATTTGCAGCCATGAAATTAAAAGATGCTTGCACCTTGGAGGAAAGTTATGACCAACCTAGATAGCATATTAAAAAGCAGAGACATCACTTGCCAACAAGGTCCATCTATTCAAGGTTATGGTTTTTCCAGTAGTCATGTATGGATGTGAGAGTTGGACTGTGAAGAAAGCTGAGCGCTGAAGAATTGATGCTTTTGAACTATGGTGTTGGAGAAGACTCTTGAGAGTCCCTTGGACTGCAAGGAGATCCAATCAGTCCATTCTAAAAGAGATCAGTCCTGGGTGTTCATTGGAGGGCCTGATGTTGAAGCTGAAACTCCAATACTTTGGCCACCTGATGCAAAAAGCTGACTCATTTGAAAAGACCCTGATGCTGGGGAAGATTGAAGGCAGGAGGAGAAGGGGACGACAAAGGACGAGATGGTTGGACGGCATCACTGACACAATGGACGTGGGTTTGGGTGGACTCCGGGAGTTGGTGATGGACAGCGAGGCCTGGCGTGCTGTGGTTCATGGGGTCTCAAAGAGTCAGACATGACTGAGCAACTGAACTGAATTGAACTGAATCAAATAGCACAGAATAAAGAAACTTACACAAAATTAACGTAGAAAAAAATCAGATAAGGGCAACAGGGAATTTGTTTTTAAATGAAATAATTTCTTTTTAAATGTTTTTACTTATCAATGAGAATCACTTCTTTTTAGCCATTAATCTTTAGCAAAAATAGATGATGGTACTGTGTCTTTAAAATGACTTCTAGCTTTAAAAAATTATTGATTTGATTTGTAAGTTTCACAAAAGTCCTCATCAAAGACTTATTAAGATACTGGGGACTACACAGTACATATCATTGTTGTTTAGTATTCATTCCACATAAGAAGCCTAGTCAATAACATGTGCACACAGGTGTGCTAAATCGCTTCAGTCATGTCCGACTCTTTGTGATTCTGTGGACTGTAGCCCACCAATCTCTCTGTCCATGGGATTTTCCAGGGAAGAATACTGAAGTGGGTTGCCATTCCCTCCTCCAGAGGATCTTCCCAACCCAAGGATCAAAGCTGAATATCTTATGTCTCCTGCATTGGCAGGTGGGTTCTTTACTACTGGCCTGGGAAACCCAACATTATAATTCAACTCTGTATACACTACAGCATGTGAATCTAAACGTCCATCACTATACAGCTGACCCCTTTTACTCATGCTGCCCTCTTCCTATTCTGCTTCCCCTCTGGTAACCACCAATCTGTTCTGTGGATTTGTGTGTTGCTTTTGTTTTGTTTTGTTGTTTGTTTATTTTGTTTTGTTTCATAATCCACATATGAGTGAAATCATAAGGTATTTGTCTTTCTCTGTCTGACTTATTTCTCTTAAGGGAAATAACTTCAAGATCTATTGATAATATTGCAAATGACAAGATTTTATCTTTGTTAGGGCTAAGTAGTATTTCATTGTATATATGCACCACGTCTTTATCTGTCAACAGACACTTAGGTCATTTGCATATCTTGGTAATTGTAAATAACATTGCAATAAACATAGGGGTATGCATATCTATTTGAATACATGTTTTTATATTTTTCAGACAAATACTCAGAAGTGGAAAAGCTGGATCATATGACAGTTATTAAGTTTTTTTAAACCTCCACATGTTTTCCATAGTGGCTACACCAATTTATATTTTCATCAACAGTGAATAAAGGTTCCCTTTTCTCCACATCTTTTCCAATACTTGTTATTTCTAGTATTTTGATGATACTCATTCTAAGAAGCATGAAATGATATCTCATTGCAGTTTGATGTGAACTTCCCTAATTAGTGGTGTTCAATATCTTTTCACACACCTGTTGGGGCCACTTGTGTGTCTTCTTTGGAAGTCATAACTTCCAAAGTAGATATGATGTCAAACATCTAGTCATATCTTTTGCCGATTTTTAAATTGAGCTGCTTGTTTTGTTGTTGTTGAGCTATATGAGTTCTTTAAAATTTTTGAATATTTACTCCTCATTGGATAAATGATTTGCAAATATTTTCTCTCATTCCATAAGCTGTCTTTTCATTTTGTTGATGGTTTCTTTTACTGAGGAAAAGCTTTTAGAGTAGGTATAGTTCCACTTGTTCATTCTGTTCTATTTCTGTCAAAAATAACATTGGGATTTTGATAGGGGTTGCACTGAATTTGAATTTAGGTTTGCTTTAGGTAGTATGGATATTTTTAATATGTTTATTCTTCCAATCCAAGATAGAATATCTTTCCATTTCTTTGGGTCCTCAGCTTCTTTCAACATCTTATAATTTTCAGCATACAGATTTTTCAGCTTCTTCATTAAATTTACTCCTAGGTATCTAATTCTTTTCATTGCAATTGCAAGTGAGATTGTTTTCTTAATTTCTATTTCAACTAGTTTGTTGTTAACTTACAGAAACCCAACAGATTTCTGTATGTTGATTTTTTACCTTGAAACTGTACTGTATTTTATTCTAATTGCTTTTTGGTGGAGCCTTTAAGGGTATTCTACACATAAAATTATGCCACAAATAGTACATGGCCTTTACTATGTTGTTATACATTCCTCTATACCTATTTTACTGAGTGCTTTTATCATAAATGGATATTGAATCTTGCCAAATGCTTTTTATGCATCTATTGCGAGGATCATAAAGTTCTTTTCTTTCATTTTATTAATGTGATATATCACATTTGCAAATATTGAACCATCTTTGCATTCATGGAATAAATCCCAATTGATCATGGTGGATGGTTCCTTTAAAGTAGTGTATACAGTTTGCTAATATTTTGTTTGAAAGTTTTACATCTATGTTCATCAGAGATATTGATCTGTACTTTTCTTTTTTGTGTTACCTTTGTCTGGTTTTGGTAGAAGGTAATGTTGGCCTCATAAGAGGAATCAATAAGCATTCCCTTCTCTTCAATTTTTTGGAAGAGTTTGAGAAGGATGGGCATTAAATCATCTTTGATTGTTCGGTATAATTCACCTTGAAAGCTACCTTATCCTGGAGTTCTGTTTTTTGGCAGACTTTTGATTACTGTTTCAATCTCCTTACTAGTGATCAGTCTATTCAGATTTTCTACTTCTTGATGATTCAGTCTTGGAAGGCTGTATAAGTCTAAGAATTTATCCATTTCTACTAGGTTATCTAGTGTATACGTGTGTGTGTGTGTGTGTGTGACTGTGTGTTTGTGT
Source organism: Bos grunniens (assembly GCF_055505025.1). NCBI lineage: Eukaryota > Metazoa > Chordata > Mammalia > Artiodactyla > Bovidae > Bos > Bos grunniens. The sequence continues at coordinate 52,991,660 of NC_141173.1, forward strand.
GTCCATGGTATTCTCTTATAAGTCTTTATATTTTTATAGCATCCATTGTAATTTTTCCTCTTTTTTTGATATTATTTGTATTAATCATCTGTTTTTTTCTTAGTAGTCTAGCTAAAAGTTTCCAATTTTCTTTTCAAAAGTTAGCTGTTAGCTTCATTGATCTTTTCTATTGTCTTTTTAGTTTTTATTTCATTCATTTCCATTCTTATTTTTATTATTTCCTTCCTATCACTAATTTTAGGCTTCATTTATTCTTTTTCTAGTTTCTTTCAGTATAAGATCAAATTGTTTAGTTGAGACTTTTCCTGTTTGTTGAGGTAGGCCTATATTATTATAAACTTCCCTATTAGTACTAATTTTGTTGCATCCCATCCCATAGCTTTTGGTATGTCATATTTTTATTTTCATTTGTCTTCAGATATTTTTTCCCTTTTTATGTCTCCTTGATCCATGTGTTTGTGATTTTTACAGCTTTTTTCTTACAGTTGATGTCCAGTTTCGTAACAATGCAGTTGAAAAAGATGCTTGATATTAACCTTCCTAAATGTATTAAGACTTGTTTTGTGTCCCAGGATATGGTATATCCTTGAGACTATTCCATGTGTATTGAGAAGAATGTTTATTTTGCTGCATTTTGATGTAGTGTTCTTCAGAAATTTATTAAGTCAACCTGTTCTAATTTGTCATTTAAGACTAATATTTCCTCAAAAACTTTCTGTGTGTATGATCGATCCATTGATGTAAGTGAGGTGACAAAGTCCCTACTATTATTGTTTTCCTGTTCATTTCTCTCTTAAAGTCTGTTAATACTTTATATATTTTGCTGCTGCTATGTTAGGTACACATATATTAATAAGTGTTGTCTTTTTGATTGATTATTCCCTTAATCAGTATATAATGTCCATCTTTGTCTCTTGTCACCTTTTTAGGCTTGAAGTCTATTTCATCTCATATAAGTACAGCTACCCTTGTTTTCTTTTGTCTGCCATTTGCTAGAAGAATCTTCTCCCATCCCTTCTTTCTTCATTTTTAAAATGAAGATTCTACTTGATTAATTTCTAGATTTCTGTCTTAAACCTTGCTGATTCTCTCTGATATTATATGTTCTGCTCTATTTTCAATGCTTTCTATTGAATTCTTCATATTATCTATTGATTTCTTCAGTTCTAGAATTTCTGTTTGAGAAGAGCATGGCAACCCACTCCAGTATTCTTGCTGGAGAATACCATGGACAGAGGAGCCTGACAGGCTATATAATTCATGGGCTGCAAAGAGTTAGACATGACTGAAGTGACTTAGCACGCACAGAATTTCTGTTTGATTCATTTTTAGAGTTTCAACCTCTTTGGCGACGTATCACTTTTGTTATTTTTTTTTACATTGAACTGCCTTTCTGAGCTTCCTTGTACCTTGTTTAATTTATTCATTACAGTTACTTTGAATTCTCCAAGTGTTAGGTCACAGACTCAGATGACTTTAAGTTTGGCTTCTAGAGATTTTTTTTTTCTTTTTGTGATAGCATGTTACCATGGTTTTCCATGGTGCTTAATGATTTGTTTCTCTGCTGGCCCAACTGAAACAGCAAACACATTTCTTATTTAGGTAAAACTCTTTTTGTTGTGTTAGTTGCTCAGTCATATCTGACTCTTTGTGACCCCATGGACTGTAGCTTGCCAAGCTCCTCTGTCCATGGAATTCTTCAAGCAAGAATACAGAGTAGGTTGCCATTTCCTCCTCCAGGGCCTTCCCAACCCAGGAATCAAACTAGGGTCTCCTGCGTTGCGGGCAGATTCTTTACCATCTGAGCCACCAGAGAAGCCCGTAACTCTTATTTTACTTTGATTCTAACAATTCAACAGGTTGATAATTAGAGGCATATCTTTTGTATTTCAGTAGGTGGCACTATAGCACAGTTTTTGATTTCTCTTACTTGAGATGCCTCTGGCTACATTTAAGAACTGTCACTTCCCACCCTCCACAACCTCTGCCAGAGGTGTCACGGGTGCCCTTGTTGTCTCCGTTTGTGCCTCTGGGCTCATAGGTACCTTGCTGCTACCAGAGTCACTGCCAACACTGGTGTCATTATTGAGGACAGTGAGATGGCCTCTTCTGTATCCAAGTTTTGCTGGGTTGTAGACACTGCTACCACAGTGGGGAGAGGGGGATAATGAGAAGGAAAGGTCAGGATCAAATATGCCTCCACTGTTTCGGGATTTATCAAGTTTGTGGGTACCACCACCACAGGCAGGGGCCAGAGTTACAGGTGTGCCAAGGCTGGAGGGGACCAGGGTCTCAGGCCCCATTGCTGATGCTGCCCAGTTCTCTGTGGCTTCAGGTGCCAGGATCATAGGCTCTGACTGCACTGTTCCCACATTCTGCCTTCTCTGATGTCCACCCATATACAGATGTACAAATATGCGAATCTCACTGTCATCCTGGTGTAGTGGGCAGAGGAACCTCGGTTGAGTTATGGATGTCTTACTAGCTGTAGATTGAAAAAGAGAAGCAAAGGAAGTGTCTCACACCATCATGATGCTGCCATCGCTCTGCTTGACCATCCTCTACATAGGTGAGGTTCCCATATAGCTAAATTCCAGAAGAGTGAACTGCATTTTCTTATGACAGATTTAAAATAATCTCTTACCTAATACATGTGGATATAACTTTTTATACTTAAAACATCTTTATTATGGAAAATTATAAGCATAAACAAAAGTAAGGAATATATTTGACTCCCCACATGTCTATCATACAGCTTTAACAATATTTAAATCATAGCCAATCTTGATTCGTATATCCCTCATACCCTCCAGATTTCAGAAACTTCCAATTATTTCACATGTAAATGGAAGAGTAGATAATATCATTTAGATATCTTTAAAATATAAGAAAGTTTAATATATAATATATAATTTTGATAAACTAATATCACACTTCAAAAAGATTAAAATAGTTTGGGTAAGAATTCTCAAAAGAGAATTCATGTACTTGGTAAATAATATGTGTTGAGTACATATCATGTTCTGGCCCTATCTGAACATCTTTGAGCCTCAACCAGTAAATTTTTTGTGCATGTGTAAAGAAATTTTTCTGTAAGAATAATTGGCAGAAGTGGGATTTCATTATTTCAAAGTTATCTAGTTACAGACACAAGCGAAGGATTCCCTTTAGAAAAGATAAGTCTCCCAGTTGGAGTTCACTTTGAGCTTCTGAAACCTCTTGCATGGCAAGGGCCCATCCCATAAATTTAAACATCTATGATTCTACACTCAAATCATATAACTAGTGTTGTGTTTTTTTTCTATTATTTAGAAGTTTTGTCATTTGTATTTGTGTTAATTGTTGTGAATTTTACATCTGTGCCATTAAACATTTACACTTCAAATTATTATCAATAACATTCTTATCATTACATGTATTTACAACTTGCTTGTTTACAATCTCTATATTACCCAGGATGCAACAGAATTAACTTCTTCAAAGTTGTTAAATTTTTCCTTCGTATCAATGTGAGCATTCTAGGAGTGAAAACAAAGACTTAAGAGACGGCTACTAATTGCCAGGATGCAATCATCAAGTGTATTAATAATTCCAAGTAAGCATGGCCTGGCTTATGAACTGAAAGTCAGGTGGCAATCTGTTTCTGGCACCCTGACTGCCTCGTGTATCATCTATTGCATATGTGTCTTACAATTCTTGCTGCTAAAAGGAGAATAACAAGATAATAATACACATCCCAGTGCGCCACACAAAACCTTGTGAGAATTAATACTCAGAAAGAACTTCTGAGCCTAGTGAGAAAAGGCACTTTAGAATATAAACACCATGCAATTATTCTTATTACTGTGAGCTAGAAAAATGCTAGGAAGAAATAGCATGATTATTGTGGCACGCATTAAGCCAAATAAGAAAGCAGACTAGTGGGGAATCCTATCGAAGATAAAAATTACTTTGACCGATCCTTCCTTCCCTCCAGCCACTGAAAGAAATTATTTTTATAGCCATGTTTAAATGGTACCCTAACTTTCTTTCATTTTGCTTAAAATCTGTGATACAGGAATTGTGCTTAAATGAAATTTCCATCAGCTTTTACATATTAAAAGAGCAAGTGCATTTTAATGCACATATTGAACATTAAATCATTTTTTGCTGCAGGTTATTGCAAGTAAATAGTAATTGTAAAATAGATTCTTTTGATGAAACAAAATGAAAGTAGACTGCTAATGTTCACCTCAGATTTTCTCATCATTTCATTAACAGTTCAACTAGGAAAGGTATTTTTATAATGATGGGCAGGAAAATCATACTCATCAACACGCATCCATATTCATATGTTGGTACACTAACTCTGGAACCTTAATATAAGGGCACAGAAATACATGATATGCACATGCCCCTTGAAATCATTTGTGAGAACTATTTTATTTGTTCAACAACTGTCTCTTCACTCACAATATTCTGCCAACAAATTCATTAAGAAATATAACAAAATTTAAATAAGAATCAGTTTGCTTTTCCAAACTTTTCAAAAACAGGAATTTGACAGACAAAAATTAGTGGGTCAGATTAGATTTCTTGTGTACTAGCTACAGACTTCTGTTCTACTTTTGTATCAAATGTAAACTCAAACTCTCTCCCTCCCCATTTACTCTTTGTATCTTTATAAAATATTTTTCTTTACAATCAGTCAACTCTTACATTTCCACATATAGCTTGCCCCAAACCTTAAAGTAATTATGCAGCTTAAGACATCGTGAAAATGTAGTTTCAGCCTGTTTTAAGCAAGAATAATAAAGCAGCCTAGAAAAGACAGTTTCAGCTGGTGCAGACAGGAAACAGAATGCTACCTCTGAGCTCGCATTGCCCCCTATGGTTTCTCTCTGACCGTTACCAAGGAAGGGAAGCAACATGCTCTGTCCTCTTGGTGTAGAGCAGCAGCCAGGTACTACACTTTGAACTTCAGCTCAGTCCTGAATAAATGTCTTATAGCATGAAGTCAATTCAGATGTGAATATTTCAGAAATATATAGGCTTTATTTCAACTCTTAATTAGTGCAGTAAGTTAATAATATTTCACTGACTTTATCACTTTAATACATATTGTCAACTTTGCACAAAATTTCAAGTTAAGGTACTAGAAATTCTTTCACATAACTAACATTTTGATAGCTACTTTCACGTGTGTAGCTCTCTGAAGAGGACACTTCTTTTTTTCTGAACTCCAATTTTATTTCTTGTCCATTTGGTACTATTTAGCACTGAGTCACAAGTTTAAGTTGTGTACACACTGTATTTTTACATCCAAACTAGATGGTGAGTTCAGTGAAAACAAGGCCTATGTATACCCACATAGTGCTGCTATCAAGAAAAGCTGCTCCATTAAGCCAAGATTATTGATATGTTCTCTTGAATTTATTTTATTGCTGATTAGCTTAGGTTCAATTTCCTAGAAACAGAGCCTAAGAGAGCAAATTGGATGCACAAGTCGTACAAAAGGCATAAGCTTTAGTCAAAGCTTACAAAGGAGAGAGAAAAGAGAAGGAAGAACTGAACAAAAACATGGTTTCAGGTTAAGTTTAACCTTGGTCTGATCCTTAACATGGGTGGAATGGGAGCTTGAAGTATAAATTGCACTCCTTCAGATAAGAGAGCTGGCCTTTCATACTCCTTATTTTGGGGGTCATTAGCTGCAGCCACCCTAGGTTTGTAACCTGTTATGGGAGGCAACAACCTCAGCTGAAGGCAAATCTCCAGAGAAGGGGAAGCAGTGAGTAGCCAACACCCCCGCAGAGGGCGACAATGAGAGGGCCAGTAAAGGGAATCTGGACTGAGCGTTTGCAGCGTCCACTTGATTGCACTTCTTTCTTACATCAGTTCACTTCCACCCAGGCACAGACTCTCCAGGAGTCCATAGTCACAATTCTTGAGGAAATACAGTAGCTACTCAGTTAGTCTTATGGCAAAAAATTGGCTTTCATCTCCTTTCTCTCTCTCTCTCTTTCTCTCTACCCCCACCCAGCACTTCTACTGGACCTAGTGGAGTAACACAGAGCCTCATCCCTGACAGTTGAACACCTGTTACAATGACACCATAAGGAAGGTCATGGTTTCTGTTCTTGCCCATTCACAGTTACACATAAGCATGACAAGACCTAGATACCTCCCCTTCTCCACGCTAGTGAAACACCTAAGTGACAAGCACATTCTTTGCAGCTCCTAGCTGTCCTGACACCCAAGGAAGACAAGGGTCAATTATTCTTGCTCTGTGTTTACTGGTCTACTGTCACCAGGTGCCCAAAACAACCAGGTAGTGGTTGTACCTTTATCATTACTAGGAATCTTGATGTACTCACAGGCGGAAAGCACCCCATCTGGAAACCCAGCTCCTCTAGACTTACAGAGCTTTAAGGTTTCAGAGTCAGGAAGCACAAATTCCCCAAGCAGGTCAGTGGGAATGATAGTAAATGGGGCCACTCCTACTTTAACCCATTAGTTCCCAAAGCCATGTATCAGATTAGATCAGATCAGTCGCTCAGTCGTGTCTGACTCTTTGAGATCCCATGAATTGCAGCATGCCAGGCCTCCCTGTCCATCACCAACTCCCAGAGTTCACTCAGACTCACGTCCATCAACAACAGTTTCTTGATGGTACAATGCATGATTAGATTAATGGTTCCTGTGATTATGTGCCCATTTTTCTACCTTCTCTGCAAAAATGTGAAAAAACAAATCTTTTTGTGTGAGATGTAGTTACACAGCACATCGTTCCCGTAAATCAAACATACCATAAGCAGTTGGAGTATGATATTGGTCAAAGTCACAGGTGTCAGTCCTGGTAAGGATAAAGTTTGTTTTTCTCAAGATAGAGACAGTCACGTTGAAAAATGGCACCCAGGAAGTAGCTGATTGGTCTTCTTGGACGATAGCATCATATTACACATTCAGCACTGATCTTTGTTGCTTGCTGATAGGCCGGGAATTCAGAAGCAGCAACTGGCTCACTCTTGGTGAGACAGAGAACACTATATATTCTTGGGCCTATACACCTCTGCCACAGGCACCCTCTATTCACATGCTCATGATGCTATCAATGCCATGGTCAGAGAGAGAGGCTGACTGATAATAACTGGCCAAATCATCCTGTCCATTTGGTTGTTTAGTGTTTCTTCTATCAAGGTTCCACCCTGGTGTACAATAAAGAGAGCTTCATGTTCCCTTACCACTACTTCCACATGTCTTTCCCTAGACATCTTTATTTAACCTTGATCTCACACTATTATTCCTTCTAGATCCCTTGACTAACCATCTAAATTATTTATCACTGTCTATGAATTCATGAATATTATTACTTCAAACCATTTCTCTTTTTATACAATAACCAGGAGTATTTGGACTATAAAGAAAGCTGAGCACCGAAGAATTGATGCTTTTGAACTATGATGTTGGAGAAGACTCTTGAGAGTGCCTTGGCCTGCAAGGAGATCCAACCAGTCCATCCTAAAGGAGATCAGTCCTGGGTGTTCATTGGAAGGACTGATGTTGAAGCTGAAACTCCAATACTTTGGCCACCTGATGCAAAGAGTTGACTCATTTGAAAAGACCATGATGCTGGGAAAGATTAAGGGCAGGAGGAGAAGGGGACGACAGAGGATGAGATGGTTGGATGGCATCACTGACTCAATGGACATGAGTTTGGGTAAACTGCGGGAGTTGGTGATGGACAGGGAGGCCTGGCGTGCTGCGGTTCATGGGGTCTCAAAGAGTTGGACATGACTGAGCAACTGAACTGAACTGAACTGAACTGTCCAAAGCCCTTCCAACTGGTAAATTTCCCTTCCTTCACTGTTTTTCAAAGCCACACTTGATTGGAAGTATAATGCATCAACTATTCATTTAGGGTTGTACCAACATACTGAATTATCTGTGAACCAAGCTCAGGTTTTTTTTATTCCCCCTTTTCCACCTGATCACAGGGAACTCCTGTGAGGTCTGTCACAGGATGAATCCCCACAGCAGTGGACTCAGTTCTAGTATTTAGAATTGTTTTTGTTTAGCCAATAAGTTGTGTCCAACTTTTTGGGACCCAAGGACTGTAACCTGCCAGACTCCTTTGTCCATGGGATTTGCCAAACAAGAATACTGGAGTGGGTTGCCATTTCATTCTCCTGGGAATCTTCCTAATCCAGGAATCAAACCTGCATTGGCAGGTGGATTTTTTACCACTTGAGTCATTAGGGAAGCCTGAGAATAGCACTAATCTTTTCCATTTCCCTGGGGATTCAAATTTTCTATTTGTTATATTGGCCAAGGAGGAGTTAGTGGGGCAGTTTCATGGACTTTCACTGTAGTTGTTCCTATTGAACTAGTCAAGGAACCATAAGAGAGTTCTGCCAACTGCTAAGTATATCCATTATGATTATATATTATCGTACCAAAAAACTAACTTGTAAGTAAGTCTAGCTCCTTGATCATCAGCATCAACTTGGATAGTATATCCAAACATCGAAAGACCTGGATATTTCCCTTTCCACAGTATATAATTATTGAAGTATATGGTTGTATGTCCCTTTGGGAAAGGACTAGAGAACCATTATTGTACACAATCACCATGATGTTAAAAAGGCTTTTCTTAGGGAAGGGAACCTGATTTCTCCTTAAGTTGATGTGTGTGCTAAGTCACTCAGTCGTGTCTGACCCTTTGCGATCCTATGGACTGTAGCCCACCAGTCTCTTCTGTCTATGGGATTCTCCAAGCAAGAATACTGGAGTGGTTTCCATTTAATCCTCCAGGGGATCTTCTTGACTCAGGGGTTGATCCCACATCTCTTACGTCTCCTTCATTGGCAGGCAAGTTCTTTACCACTAGTGCCACTTGGGAAGCCCTTAAGTTGATGAAACTGTTAATAACTGTTCAGATCTGGAAACTTGGCAAAGGATCATGCCTTTCCATCAGGGTAGCAGATTTCAGCCTTCTGCATATCCATTCTTGATCTCATCTGATTTTAAACAGATGATGGATAGGTTAGATAGGTAGGTAGCTAGCTAGCTAGATAAATAAAAGGGTAGCACTCTTCTATATATTGAGTATATTCTAAATTCTATATATGAAATACATGGAATAGTGTTATTTATCTAGTGCAATTTTGTTTACTGTATTTCTCCTACAACAAGTCTCAGCCTACAAAGTATAGCCTCTATAAGCTTCTAAGTGACGTTGGTATTGCTTTCATAAATGGACTTTACTCTAGGCTCTTCCGAGAAACCAGATCAGCAGATGGGTTTTCAGGTTTATGTAGTCAGTCCTTTCTAGAATGCCCATTTTTCTGAGACTTTGATCCCTTCCATCTATTTGGCATAGCAGTCTGGCATCTCTACAACATTAAATTTAAAGTACAGATTTCCAAGCTTCCAAAAATCTTGCAAGTAGTTTATTAGAACCATTTCAGGGTGTTAAGTTCTGTGTCAAAGGAAGATGCTCCCATATCAACATAATCTCCTTTAGTCACCTTTATATTCTACCCCATCACTCTGATCAACACCTTCCAAACCCACTCTCAGGAATATTTTCCTAATTACTGTTGTACTTGTTAGTCATTTCTGAAACTCTACTGGCATATAATCCATCTCTTCCCTTAGACTCACTACTTTAACAGTTGGATTATTTGTTCTTCAGTTGCTCAGTCGTGGCCAATTTTTGTGACCCCATGGACTGTAGCACACCAGGTCTCCGTGTCCTTCACTATCTCCCAGAGTTTGCTCAAACTCATGTCCGTTAGTCAATGATGCCATCCAACCATCTCATACTCTGTTGTCCTTTCTCCTCCTGCCTTCAATCTCTCCTAGCATCAGGTATTTTTTTTCAATAAGTTTTTCTCATCAGGTGACCAAAGTATTGGAGCTTCAGCTTCAGCATCGGTCCTTCCTTCCAATGAACATTCAGGGTTGAGTTAATTAGGATTAACTGGTTTGATCCCTTTGTTGTCCAAGGCACTCTCAAGAGTCTTTTCCAGTACCACAGTTCAAAAGCATAACTTCTTTGGTACTCAGCCTTCTTTATGGTCCAACTCTAACATCTGTATATGACTACTTTGACTATACAAACCTTTGTCAGCAAAGCAATGTCTCTACTTTTTAATGTGCTATGTTTGTCATAGCTTTTCTTCCACGGAGCAAGAATCTTTTAATTTCATGGCTGCAATTACCATCCGCAGTGATTTTGGAGCCCAAGAAAATAATCTGTCACTGTTTCCATTTTTTCCCCATCTAAGATGGTAGGAGGGGTACAGTCATGGTTAAAATCAAACTTTACACACTCCAAAGATGCTTGCAGGGCACAAGCAAATCTTGTGTGTACCAAGGTCCCAGGGAAAGAACCCCTACAAAAGAGCCAGTTCTGCCTGTACGGGTTTGAGGGTCTCCTGCAGAGGCATGGGTCAGCAGTGGCCTGCTGCGGTGATGGGGCACTGACAGCAGCAGTCCTGGGAAGTGCAGTGAGTGGCACAAGTCCTCCTGGAGGAAGTCGCCATTAGCCCCACTAGAGAGCCACCCAGTGGGCAATCCACAAATTAGAGAACAATTCTACCTAAGAAGTTCTTGGACTGTTGCAAAACTTCTAGGGCCCACAAGAGACTTCCAAACCTGGAAATCTGGCAAAAGGACTGAGACTCTCCAAGGAATTTTACTTTGAAGGACACGGGTATGTGATTACAGAACTTCCACAGGAAAGTTCTGAAACAGAGACTCTTGGAGGGCACAAGCAAAACCTGGTGCACACCAGGACCCAAGAGAAAGGAGCAGTGACCCCACAAGGGACTGAGCCGCACTTGCCTGTGATTGTTTGGGACTCTCTGGTGGAGGTGTGGGTTACCATGGCCTGCTGTGGGGCCAGGAGCACTGACCACAGCAGTCCAGAGAGGCATGGCATGCTGGCATAAACCCTTTTGGAGGAGTTGGATTATGCTGTGACATAATCTTAGTTATTGGTTATGGGGACAAGAGGAGAGGAGACAGATTCAGAGTGAGGGGTTGTAGCATTATTTTGTAAAGTGTCTGCCTTGTTTTCCTGCATAGATTTAAATCAAGAGGTAGGAGCGGATATCTTTCAATAAAGGGGATTCAGTTCAGTTCAGATCAGTTGCTCAGTTGTATCTGACTCTTTGTGACCCCCATGAATCACAGCACACCAGGCCTCCCTGTCCATCACCAACTCCCAGACTTTACCCAAACTCACGTCCATCGAGTCAGTGATGCCATCCAGCCATCTCATCCTCTGTCGTCCCCTTCTCCTCCTGCCCCCAATCCCTCCCAGCATCAGGGTCTTTTCTAATGAGTCAACTCTTCACATGAGGTAGACTCCTTATATAAGCCTATAAGTTTCAGGGGAATATAGGAGTCCAAGGTCTAAATGTATATATATCCAGAAAACCCTGACCTAAATTTTTGTATCATCTCCTTTACCTTTCAATATTTGGCCTTACCATATAAAACTTTCCTAGGCTGATACTAAGCTTTACTCTTGAGTTCTATGACTTTTATAATTAAGTCCTATGTGTGGTCTTCAGTCGATATATCATCCCTCCAGCTGCAGGAGCTGAAGTTCCTTTTAAAAGCTGCAAAGAGGTCCTCTGACTCTCATCAGTTCAGTTCAGTTCAGTTCAGTCACTCAGTCATGTCCGACTCTTTGCATACATGGCTCTAAATTGATGATTAATTGCCCTGGGCCTGTTATTTCATGATATTCAGAAATAGCCTCTCAATTCTTAAGTCTTTATAATTTATATTTCTTTTATAACTCTGAAATGCCAGAGATACTGTACAAGCCAATTCATCTCCTTATTTACATGTCCTATCCCAGTTGACCTCAGTGACAGCTTTAGCAATTACACTGTTACATGCCAGAGCTATGCAAACTCCACATACCTACCACCAGCAATGCGAAGTTGTTACAAGTCAGCTTTCATGTTTCTAAATCCAGAATCTCTGATTCCATAGACTACCTTTAACACCAATCTTAGGTCTGTTCCCTTGAAAACAAAGCCCAATCAAGGGTTTCAGACAGAAGAGGACGATCTCTTCAAGACTGGGTATAAGGGTAGGAATGAAACAGTATAAGAAGGAGAAAGAATTTATCAGTAATATGGTCTCAGTATTTTGTTGCTCTTTTTAAGTCACTAAGTTGTGTCTAACTCTTTGCGACCCCACAGACTGCAGGATGGCTGACTTCTCTGTCCTTCACTATCTCCTGGAGTTTGTTCAAATTCATGTCCATTGAGTCTGTGATGAAACCTAACCAGCTCATCCTTGCCACGCCCTTCTCCTGGTTCCTTCAATCTTTCCCAGCATCAGGGTCTTTTCCAGCGAGTCAGCTCTTCACATCAGGTGGCCAAAGGATTGGCACTTTAGCTAGATTCAGGGTTGGTTTCCTTTAGGATTGACTGATTTGATCTCCTTGTTATCCAAGGGACTTTCAAGAGTCTTCTCCAGCACCACAATTCAAAAGCATCAATTCTTCAGCACTAAGCTTTATGGTCCAGTTCTCATATCTATACATGACTACTTGAAAAACCATAGCTTTGACTGTATGAACTTTTGTTGGCAAATTGATGTCTCCTGCTTTTCAATATAGTCTAAGTTTGTCATAGCATTCCTTCCGAAGAGTAAGTGTCTTTTACTTTCATGGCTACAGTCTCCCCCCAAAATAAAAGCTGTCACTGCTTCCACTTTTCCCCTTTCTATTTGCCATGAAGTGATGGGACAGGATGCCATTTTTTAGTTTTTTTATGTTGAGTTTTAAGCCAACTTGTTCACTCTCCTCTTTCACCCTCTTTTTGGGGTGAAAAAAACTAAAGATGAGGGCTCTTTAGTTCCTTCTTGCTTTTTGCCGTAAGGGTGGTATCATCTGCATATCTGAGGTTGTTGATATTTCTACTAGCAATCTTGATTCCACTTTGTGATTCATCCAGCCTGGGATTTTGCCTGATGCATTCTGCATATAAGTTAAATAAGCAGGGTGATGATATACAGCTTTGTTTTACTCCTTTTCCAATTTGGAACTAGTCAGTTGTTCTATGTTTGGTTCTAACTGTTGCTATTTGACCCACATACAGGTTTCTCAGAAGACAGGTAAAGTAGTATAGTATTCCCATCTCTTTAAGAATTTTCCAGTTTGTTGTGATTCACACAGTCAAGGGCTTTAGTGTGGTCAATGAAGCAGAAGTAAGATGTTTTACTGGAATTCCCTTGCTTTCTCTGTGATCCAACAAATACTGGCTATTTGATCAGGAATGTGGTCTCAGCATTAGTATTAGTAATATTCCTTAGATATGTTTATTTAAACAAGGAAAACAAAAGCAAAAATAAACAAATAGGACTACATCAACTTTTTGAAAAAGCTTCTGCACAACAAAGGAAATAAACAAAATGAAAAGCCACCTACTGAACAGAAGGTATTTGCAAACAGTATATCCAATAAAGTGTTACTATCCCAATATCACACCTGTCAGAATAAATACCATACAATAGACAACAAATTAAAAGTCTTAATGAGGATGTGGAGAAATGGGAAAACTTTATCCACTAGATGAGAATATAAACCAGTGCAGCCACTATGGAAACCTGGATATTCCTCAAAAAATTAAAAATAGAACTATCATATAATTCAGCACTTCCACTCCTGGGTATTTATCCAAAGGGGGGAAAAACACCAGTTTTGAAAAGATAGGTGTACCTATATGTTCATTGCAGCATTAATTATAATAGCCAAGATATGGAAACAGTCTCAGTACCCATCCACAGAAAAATGTATAAAGAAGATGTAGTATATATATATTACTCAGTTATAGAAAAATTATCAAAAAATAATGAAATCCTACCATTTCCAACAACATGATGGACCTAGAAGGTATTATGCTTAGTGAAATAAGTCAGACAAAGTCGAAGACAATAATGTGGTGAAATTTATATTTCAGAATCTACAAGATCTCACTTATGTGGGGAATCTTTAAAAACAAAAAATAAATACATGTAACAAAACAGAAACAGAGTTATAGATTCAGAGAACAAACAGTTGCCCAAAGGCAGTGAAGTGGGGGAGGAAATAAATAGATGAGGGAGAGTAAGAGGCACAAACTTCCAGTTGCAAAATAAACGAGTCAAGAATGTGAACTGCACAGTGCGGGGAATATAGTCAATAAATGTGTAATATCTTTGTATGGTGACAAGTTGTAACTAAGCTTATTGTGATTACTGTGATGATCATTTTGAAACGTATAGAAATAATGAATCACTATGCTATGTAAAAGGAACTAACATGGTGGTGTAGATCAATTATACTTCAAAAACAAACTCAGAAAAACAGATCAGACTTGTAACCAGATTGGGTCTGGAAGGAGGGAGGGTGAATTAGATGAACACAGTCAAAATCTACATAATTCCATTTATAAGATAAATAAGTTCTTGGAACTAGTTGGTTGTTCTATGGATGTATGTACACCATAAGTGTAATTAACACTGCTGTAAGTTATATGTGAAGGTTTTCAAGATAGTGAACCGTGAGTTCTCATCACCAGGACTTTTTTTCTGTTTTTTAAAAATTTTGTATCTATATGAGATGATAGATATTCACTAAATTTATGATAATCATGTCACAGTGTATGTAAGTCAAATCATTATGCTGTATACCTTAAACTTATACAGTATTATATGTCAATTATATCTAAATAAAACTGAAAGAAAAAACTGTAAAGTCTAGCCTTAGGCAGAGCCGTGAAGATTTTGAAATATAAATTTCACCACAGGAGTGTCACAGTCTCCCCCCACCCCCAGGCTAGATTGCTCTCATCAGCCAAGGGCATTTTTTTTTTTTTTTTTTTTCCACCAACCCGCCCCTAACCTCACCGCAATTAAGGCACCAGCTCGCCCCACCCAGGGAGCAACCTGTTTCTTGTTTTTGCTTCCGCCAAGGGCATTTTGTAATAGGGAAGAACATATCTGACTCCATGTTGGGTCTGTTTCTTTTACTTTAACCTTTGTATTCTACTGCTTTTGCTATAAATTAATCACTGAACAGATGTTGCCTATAACTTAACGTATATATAACAGCCCATCCCCAGGAAGTTTGTTCCCATGTACGCCAGAGCTGTAAGTTAAAACACCTTTGTTTAGCTCACAGGAAACATTCTAACCAGACCCATCTGTGAATGGCTGCAGAAAAGAAAAAATTAAACATCCCTTCTGGAATCTGGCCAGAACCAGGACATATTAGCAACAATTTATTGACTTTTTTTTCTCCTTTACCTCCTCACCTCTCTCTCTTTGTACTACAAAAGAATCTAGCATCCAAACCCAAGAAAATGTTTCTTAGGGAAACTAGCCCACCATTGTCTCAATCTGCTGGTTTTTTAAATAAATTCACTATTCTTTGCCCCAACCATTTGTCTTTCACTTTATTGGCCTGTCCTGTGGCAAGCAGTATGAGGAAGGATTAGATAACCATTTCTCAGGGTCCAGGACTTGGGGGTGTGAGCTAAGAGGTGGGAGTGGGAAGAAAGCTGATACATTTGTGGCCAACACTGCCAGCAGCTGGGATAGGGGTGTAACAGCCCAGAACAGGAGATCTAGGCAGGGACCACTGCTGCTGCTGCTGCTGCTAAGTCGCTTCAGTCGTGTCCGACTCTGTGCGACCCCATAGACGGCAGCCCACCAGGCTCCCCTGTCTCTGGGATTCTCCAGGCAAGAACACTGGAGTGGGTTGCCATTTCCTTCTCCAATGCATGAACGTGAAAAGTGAAAGGGAAGTCACTCAGTCGTGTTCGACTCTTCGCAACCCCATGGACTGCAACCTACCAGGCTCCTCCGTCCATGGGATTTTCCAGGCAAGAGTACTGGAGTGGGGTGCCATTGCCTTCTCCAAGGCAGGGACCACAGATTGTACTAAATTAGAAAAATTACTGACCCTGGCATCAGGGAAAACTTTCAATTAATGACTCCAGATAGTTTTGTTTTGTTTTGTTTTAATAATAAGTTCATCCAAGATCTGCTTGGGCATAGAAAAATATATAATATATACAAAAGATTTTTGTATATATTCTATATACAATCTATATATATTGTATATAGATATACAATCTATATAATCAAAAGATTTATAAAGAAGTTTCATAAGATCACATTGAGGAATCAGAACACTTGTGTGCAGTAATTTATACAATGATATCAAACTGAGGACTAGAAGTTGGCATCACATAGCACTCAGCTGGAGAGGACATGCAGAACAAATCCATTTGGCTGCCAGCACAACTCCCTGCTTGTCTCCTTCAGGGGAGATGCTGCCAGCCAGCAGCAACTCAAACTCTCTCCAAACCTAGGTGAGGAACTTATAAGGTAACCAATTCAGAAAGCCAGTTCTTAAAAAATTAATTATTTTTGGCTTCATCTGATGACAGATATAGAAAAGCTTCTCTTGAATCTATCAATAAATTTTAAGTGTCTAAGAAAACAATTTTTCTATTTAAAATAGACATAAATCTAAAATAACATCTACAAAAACAAATATCAAATTCTACTCACAAAGAGCAATAATCACAACTCTACCTACATGGCAATTCAACTATCAAATCTGTTTTCCACAAAACTGAATTCAAGATAGCAAGTCTCCAGTATGCATGTATGTGTGTTTATTTATGCACATTAACCTCTGCTTAGTATCCCACTTCTTATAACCACAAAGCCATTTAGCATTCCTTTGGCATGACCAAAAAAGTCAATGGCTCTTATTATCAACATCTCACCATGCTAGTCCACTCCTAACAAGGACATTAGATATTTTCATCTCCTTTCTGTCCATTAAAACTTAAAGAACAAATATCTCACATTATAATGATTTTAGTCTCTGCATTCCCTGTAAAATCCCACTAACATAATGAAAAACAGAAAAACAAATTTTAAAAATGAACCTAATATAACTTAAATGCAGAAGCCATCAATGATCAGGAAACATTAATTTTTTTCTGGAAGTTGTAAGGAGAATGACTAAAGGAAAGGTTGGTTGATGTTGATTATCCTGTTATTCAACATTAGAAAGGAAAAGAACTTAGCCTATAAGGTGAGTGGTTAGCATTCTCCAAAAGGACTCAGGAAATACCCAAGTAGTACGCGCCAGGGTGTAAAGCAGACAGCTCCTAGACAGTCTGTCTCCCAGAAGGACTGGTCACTGATAATTTTTTTTTTTTTTCATTTCATCTGGTGGGCAGCCTATACTGTGAAGTTTGTGTTTTATTATAATATGGTGTTCTTTATTATACTACAGTGAGTAAAAGAAGAGAGGGGTTTCAACATCTCAGCTAACTTGAGACCATTACAGCAAATACAAAACAAAAATAAAGACTAAGTGGAACTACAAACTCCCATAAGACACTAACCATCATTATTGCCCTCTTTCCTTCTTTTCTACGGCAACCGTACTTCGAACTTTGTTGAAAAGCCCTGAATTCCTACCAGTAGGCATTGGAGAAGAGTGATTGAAATACTGTCTAAATATTTATCTTTTTAATCAAGAAAATCAACACAGATTATTCCATATATGATGATAGCTCATCATATGGAACTGATAAAAAAGCTTGACATTCTATGAATGAGAGTGTGTATCCTCTCTTGAATATGTGTTCTTTTTCTTTTATTTTAGTAATATCTTATATAGAAACTGACAACCCAATAGAAAGAAACTCTGACCATTAGGTAAGACTGAAAATCTTGCTTCACTCTCAGGAAAAGTGGCTCCCCATTCAGCTATATATTAGTGTAGTTCTAGCAAAGGTACAACATTCTGGGACAACTTTAGTATTATGGTCTTACTTATTTTATGTGACTGTGTTATAGCAATTTCCATCTTTGAAGTTTGGTTATTTGGTTATTTACAAAGCATAAACTTCAGACATCTATTTCTGGTAATAGTGGATTAAATAACTCCTAACACTCCTGCTAAAAACTCTAGAAAAGCTGAGTAAAGATCAGAAAAAGTAGCTAAATACTATTTGAATGTACTAAAAAACTAACAAAGGATTGAAGGCCAAGATTGGAGAAGAAGCTGAGACTTAGACAGGTAAGCTTGGCGATTAGGATCACTTTTTTCCTAAGGACATCTGCTATTTCTGAAAATTTGGCTCAGAGTTCAAGGAGTGAGCAGCTTTTGTCTTAGGAGTAAGAGTGAACTATCAATACAAGTAGCTCTCTCAGGGACTGATGTATTTGTTTAACCACTCAGTTCAACTGTTTGAGACTCTTTGGATTGTAGCCTGCCAGTCTCCTCCGTATGGGATTTTCCAGGCAAGAACACTGCACTGGGTTGCCATTTCTTCCTCCAGGGGATCTCCCCAAACAGGGATAGAACTTGTGTCTCCCGTGTCTCCTGCATTGCGGGTAGATTCTTTACCTGCTGAGCCATCGGGGAAGCCCCTCAGGGATTGCTGCCCAACTTTAAATCATCTTGATCCCTGAACTTCAGTTAAGGGAATCTCAGATGGCCAGTTTCTCTGTCTGACCGAAGCAAAGGTAAATTGTCCCTGTAGAAAGTCTCATCCTGAGCTTCAGATAACTTTTTTTCTTTTTTTTAAATTTTATTTATTTATTTTATTTTTTAACTTTACAATATTGTATTGGTTTTGCCAACATGAATCTGCCACAGGTATACACGTGTTCCCCATCCTGAACCCTCCTCCCTCCTCCCTCCCCGTACCATCCTTCTGGGTCGTCCCAGTGCACAAGCCCCAAGCATCCAGTATCGTGCATCGAACCTGGACTGGTGACTCATTTCATATATGATATTATACATGTTTCAATGCCATTCTCCCAAATCATCCCACCCTCTCCCTCTCCCACAGAGTCCAAAAACTGTTCTATACATCAGTGTCTCTTTTGCTGTCTCGTACACAGGGTTATTGTTACCATCTTTCTAAATTCCATATATATGCGTTAGTATACTGTATTGGTGTTTTTCTTTCTGGCTTACTTCACTCTGTATAATAGGTTCCAGTTTCATCCACCTCATTAGAACTGATTCAAATGTATTCTTTTTAATGGCTGAGTAATACTAACCCTAACCCTAACTTTTATAAATTTTCATCTGAGATCATTTGAGTTTTGCCTCATGAGCACCCTTTGGTATTTCTTGTAATATGAATCTGCTAATGACGAAGATCTGCTTGATTAAAAATAACTTCATTTCACTTTTATTCTGGAAGGACTTTTTTCCCTTCTAATGGAATTCTAGGCTGTTAGTAATTTTTTTCAGTGTCTTCAAGCTATCATCCCTTGTCTCCTGGTTTCCATTGTTTACACTGTAGTATCACTGATGTTCACATTTCAAGGCACCTTGAACTCCAAAAGCCATCTCAATATTCTCAGTAAGCCAATAATAAATGGATTAGGTAGACTTCTATAATAGTTGTCTCCATTCAATGTGTCCACTTCCCTAATATCCATTCACTCATCTGTCTACTATAGTGTGAGTTCTATTCCCAACATTAGTCTGCAATTATTCTCATTAAGAATAACAGTATCTATCTTACATGTTAATGGACTTTACTGGTGGCTCAGCTGGTAAGAAACTGCCTCAAATGTGGGAGACCTAGGTTCAATCCCCGCATTGCGAAAAATCCCCTGGAGAAGGGAACAGCTACCCACTCTAGTATTCTGGCCTGGAGAATTCCAAGAGGAGTTGCAAAGAGTAGGACACAACTGAGCAACTTTAACTTTCACTTTACATGTCAAGAAACATTCAGTAATATTATTGTTCCTCAGAAGCATTGACTGCAGTCAATAACATTTTCTTTTATTCTAGATTCTCCTATAAGCATAGTGTCTTTGTCGTCCTTATCTCTGGGCATTCCTTCTTCCTCAATTTTTCAAACTCCTCTTTCCTTTTTTTGGCCATATTGACAAGTCTTTTGCTTCCTCAATGATACACAATCTTCCAGCTCTTTGTGTTAATGTCTCTCTACCTAAAAAAGTCATTCTTCCTATCCTGGCAATTTTTTTGTCAATTTAGTATCTTCTTCTTGGTTCTCAATTTAAATTCCCTCTGGAAAAAAGTTTTTTCTATATTCTCAACACTAGGTTAGGAGTTGCCATTTTTTTCTAACAACCATTGGCTATAGTAGTTACATTTTACCATTGATTACTTTTTAAATTATATTATTTATTGTTAGACTATCAACTCTAAGGGTATAGGACCACCTTCTTGTTCACTATTGAGTCTCCAAGGTCCAACACATTGTTAGCCTTTAGAAATGTGAAGAAAGTGAGTGTTAGTTGCTCAGTCATGTCTGATTCTTTGTGAACCCACAGACTGTAACCCACCACACTCCTCTGCGCATGAACCTCTCCAGGCAAGAATACTTTCAAATTAATGCACTCTATCTGGCCTTTAGATATTATTATTCCCAGTCTCTTTTCACCATTTCCTGGACAATTTCATCTATTCACACACACACACACACACACACTTTCAACTGCAATGTGTTGTAGTTACATATTTATTAAACATTGTGATACAGATGAAGATAACATGCAGTTACTTAGAAAAAATGGATATAATGACTTAAACTGTGAAAAACATAGTTACCTATTTGTAACATAAATATTCATTTGTTATACTTTCAATATTTGTTATAGTTTCAGCATTTGTTACATAAACAAATCTGTAATTATAAGATAATGCCCACATCGTAACTCCTTATCTTCCATATTTCTACATGCTTACCTGTTATCTTCAAAGCCATGAGTCTCAGATTCCTCATTATTAAAATATGAGTAATGATATCACTACCCAATATTTAGTCCCTTTTTTTCCTTTCAATTTAAATATTCCACAGAGAACCTTGGTTACTCTGCCAAACACATGATTCATTAACTTGATTACATCACCAAACTTTCACCCTGTTTTTTTTTTTTTTTCTGTAAACTGCATCATTGTTATGGACTAAAATGTGTTTCTCCCAAATTCTTATGTTGAAGCCCTGTCATTGTGACTGTATCTGGAAACAGAACCTTTAAAAGGGTTATTAAGGTTAAATGAGGTCATAAGGGTGAAGGCCTAATCCATAGGCCTTTTACAAGAACAAGTATCTTTATAAAAAGAGGAAGAGACACAAGGGATGCACATGTCCACAGAAAAGGTCATGTGAGGACACAGTGAGAAGCCAGCTGTCTACAAGCCAAGGAGAGAGGCCTCAGGAGAAATTGACTTTGCTGGTACCTTGATCTGCACTTCCAGGCTCCAGAAGGCTGAGGCACTATATTACTGTTGTCTAAACCACCTAGTATGTGGTATTGTGTTGTGCTACCTTTAGTAGACTATAGGCCTATAGTCTACTATAGTAGACTATAGACTATAGACTATAGTAGACTACTATAGTCTATTCCTTTTAAACATGGCTTTATTTTGCATTTTTGTATTTATCCCCACTTTATCTACTTAGGTCCAAATTTCTTCATCTCCCTGAGCTATAAGCCCTCTCCTAATTGTTCTCTTTCATCTTCAGTGTTGGTCCCCTTTATTTGGCACTCAACCTCCTATCTAAATGATCTTTCTACAGAGCAAAGATGATTGTGATCGAATTACCTCCCTCTCTTGAGCCTCTAATCTTCATGAGCTACAGGACAAGGGACAAATGCCTTACTTTGACATATGTGGTCCCTTAAAATTGGAACCAAACTGAACTATGTAGCCTTTCTCCATTACTGTTTTTCCAGGCTCCAGCCACATGAAAAAAGTCACAGGCTAGCCAAGCTTCGTGTATTGAACTCTACTGTTTCCTTATTCCTCTCTTGACTCAGTGAAGCTTTCCCAACATACTTGGACAGAAAGGCTGTTCCCTTTACTACATGGTCAACACTGTTTACTCTTTTATACATAGCCGTGTTATACATTCATAAACTATAGTGAATACATTTATATGGCCAACTCACTAAACTGCGAATCTTTGAGAACAAAAACAGTATGTAATTCATATTCATATTTTGTATATTTAACATTGGGACTGACCATGGTATTTGACAATCAGTATTACATAAATAAATATACAAAATAATAAATTAATGATATTAAAGCATAACTCAATTTTTGAACCTGAAAGTCTTTGAAGAATTCTACTAGTATACAGTGAAGTTTGGACTTCTTATTTAAGTATTCATGATACTCTCCACTGGACAAAACCAATACTTTTCTATCTTCATGACTATGTTTGTAGTGAGCCCACATTCAGTTCGAGTTCAACATTATCTCCCGTAAGCTAGAAATAACTACATTTAAGTTTGTCTTCATAATAGAATCTATTGCTATCTAATAATATAATTATTTATTAGTGTGTGCTAACATCTCTTTTAAACTTTAAGATTTTTCATGTAAAATTTCATAACTGAATCATCTGAGAAGAATTAATACCTAGTCCTGTTCAGAAACCAGACTTTCAGTAAAAACACCGTGACATCCACTTATGAGTATTTGTTGAGTACCTCAGTCGCTTTCAAAAACTTTGTTCATAAGCCTTCACATTTAAAAAATGTGTGCATACAATCATATTATTTAATTATTTGAAAAAGAAAGCACGTATTGATATACTAATATATATTTCACGGATTTAGTAGAACCAGAAAAATGTAAAAAGAAACTAAAGATAATATCATGTATGAAACGAGTTGCCAGTCCAGGTTCGATGCACGATACTGGATGCTTGGGGCTAGTGTACTGGGATGACCCAGAGGGATGGTATGGGGAGGGAGGAGGGAGGAGGGTTCAGGATGGGGAACACATGTATACCTGTGGTGGATTCATTTTGATATTTGGCAAAACTAAT
Source organism: Bos grunniens (assembly GCF_055505025.1). Taxonomy (NCBI): domain Eukaryota; kingdom Metazoa; phylum Chordata; class Mammalia; order Artiodactyla; family Bovidae; genus Bos; species Bos grunniens. The sequence continues at coordinate 53,014,510 of NC_141173.1, forward strand.
ACAATTTGTAAAGTTTAAAAATAAAATAAAATTTAAAAAATAAATAAATTGAAAAGCGGGAAAAAAAAAAAAGTAAATATAAGTGGAAGTCATTGAATTTTCTCCAGTATCCCACTAATTTATGTTTCTGTATGCTTTGTGGGGTAAGCCCTTCTTTGGAGATCACTAACAGATTATTCTCATTATAACACAGGAATTATCAATAACCTTCACTAGTACTGCTTTAATCATCTAGTGTTGTTGAGAAATGGGCATTCTGCATAGCTTCAGTTCAGTCCAGTTCAGTTGCTCAGTCGTGTCCGACTCTTTGCGACCCCATGAACCGCAGCATGCCAGGCCTCACTGTCCATCACCAACTCCCAGAGTTCACCCAGACTCACGTCCATCGAGGCAGTGATGCCATCCAGCCATCTGGTCCTCTGTCATCCCTTCTCCTCCTGCCCTCAATCTTTCCCAGCATCAGGGTCTTTTCAAATGAGTCAGGTCTTCCCATCTGGTGGCCAAAGTATTGGAGTTTCAGCTTCAACATCAGTCCTTCCAATGAACACCCAGGACTGATCTCCTTTAGGATGGACTGGTTGGATCTCCTTGTAGTCCAAGGGACTCTCAAGAGTCTTCTTCAACACCACAATTCAAAAACATCAATTCTTCAGCACCCAGCTTTCTTCACAGTCCAACTCTCACATCCATATATGACCACTGGAAAAACCATAGCCTTGACTAGACAGACCTTTGTTGACAAAGTAATGTCTCTGCTTTTTAATGAGCTGTCTAGGTTGGTCATAACTTTCCTTCCAAGGAGTAAGTGTTTTTTAATTTCATGGCTGCAGTCATCATCTGCAGTGATTTTGGAGCTCAGAAAAATAAAGTCTGACACTGTTTCCACTGTTTCCCCATCTATTTCCCATGAAGTGATGGGACCAGATGCCATGATCTTAGTTTTCTGAATGTTGAGCTTTAAGCCAATTTTTTCACTCTCCTCTTTCACTTTCATCAAGAAGCTTTTGAGTTCTTCTTCACTTTCTGCCATGAGGGCGGTGTTATCCGCATATCTGAGGTTATTGATATTTCTCCCAGCAATCTTGATTCCAGCTTGTGCTTCCTCCAGCCCAGCGTTTCTCATGATGTACTCTGCATATAAGTTAAATAAGCAGGGTGACAGTATACAACCTTGATGTACTCCTTTTCCTATTTGGAACCAGTCTGTTGTTCCATGTCCAGTTCTAACTGTTGCTTCCTGACCTGCATACAGGTTTCTCAAGAGGCAGGTCAGGTGGTCTGGTATTCCCATCTCTTTCAGAATTCTCCACAGTTTATTGTGATCCACACAGTCAAAGGCTTTGGCATAGTCAATAAAGCAGAAATAGATGTTTCGCTGGAACTCTCTTGCTTTTTCGATGATCATGTGGATGTTGGCAATTTGATCTCTGGTTCCTCTGCCTTTTCTAAAACCAGCTTGAACATCTGGAAGTTCATGGTTCACATATCGCTGAAGCCTGGCTTGGAGAATTTTGAGCATTACTTTACTAGCGTGTGAGATTAGTGCAATTGTGTGGTGGTTTGAGCATTCTTTGACATTGCCTTTCTTTGAGATTGGAATGAAAACTGACCTTTTCCAGTCCTGTGACCACTGCTGAGTTTTCCAAATTTGCTGGCATATTGAGTGCAGCACTTTCACAGCATCATCTTTTAGGATTTGAAATAGCTCAACTGGAATTCCATCACCTCCTCTAGCTTTGTTCATAGTGATGCTTCCTAAGGCCCACATGACTTCAGATTCCAGGATATCAGGCTCTAGGTGAGTGATCACACCATCGTGATTATCTGGGTCATGAAGATCTTTTTTGTACAGTTTTCCTGTGTATTCTTGCCACCTCTTCTTAATATCTTCTGCTTCTGTTAGGTCCATACCATTTCTGTCCTTTATTGAGCCCATCTTTGCATGAAATGTTCCCTTGGTATCTTTTATTTTCCTGAAGAGATCTCTAGTCTTTCCCATTCTATTGTTTTCCTCTATTTCTTTGCATTGATCACTGAGGAAGACTTTCTTATCTCTCCTTGCTATTCTTTGGAACTCTGCATTCAAATGGGTATATCCTTCCTTTTCTCCTTTGCTTTTCACTTCCCTTCTTTTCACAGCTATTTGTAAAGCCTCCTCAGACAGCCATTTTGCTTTTTCCCATTTGTTTTTCTTGAAGATGGTCTTGCTCCCTGTCTTCTGTACAATGTCATGAATCTCCATCCATAGTTCATCAGGCACTCTGTCTGTCAGATCTAGTCCCTTAAATCTATTTCTCACTTCCACTGTATAGTCATAAGGGATTTGATTCAGGTCATACCTGAATGGTGTCGTGGTTTTCTCCACTTTCTTCAATTTCAGTCTGAATTTGGCAATAAGGAGTTCATGATCTGAGCCACAGTTAGCTCCCGGTCTTGTTTTTGCTGACTGTATAGAGCTTCCCCTTTTTTGGCTGCAAAGAATATAATCAATCTGATTTCGGTATTGACCATCTGGTAATGTCCATGTGTAGAGTCTTCTCTTGTGTTGTTGGAAGAGGGTGTTTGCTGTGACCAGTGCATTCTCTTGGCAGAACTCTATTAGCCTTTGCCCTGCTTCATTCTGTACTCCAATGCCTTATTTCCCATGTAATGGAAGTTTAACCCATTACAGGAAAGGAATCTGGCCAACTGCCTCATTGAATCCCTACTACATGTCAAACATTATGGCGCATGCTTTGTGTCCATAATCTCATTTAATTCTAAAACCAATCCTGCAAAGTATCTTTAAGTCTGTCTTACAAATAAGAAAACAGATTTTCAGAAGATTAAACATTCATGACAGTAATAAACAAGGCACAGGATTTGAATCCACATTTGTCTAATCTTATACCTTAAAATCGGAGAAGGCAATGGCACCCCACTTCAGTACTCTTGCCTGGAAAATCCCGTGGACGGAGGAGCCTGGTGGGCTGCAGTTCATGGCGTCGCTAAGAGTCGGACACAACTGAGAGACTTCACTTTCACACATTGGAGAAGAAATGGCAACCCACTCTAGTGTTCTTGCCTGGAGAATCCCAGTAATGGAGCCTGGTGGGCTGCTATCTATGGGGTCGCACAGAGTCAGACACGACTGAAGTGACTTGGCAGCAGCATACCTTAAAATATCCAGTATAAATTCTTTCTAACACATCTAGTCACAGCAACATTGTTTTTAATTTTAATTTTCTATCTAAAATTTTATGTTAAAATAATCAAACATATCCTTTTCTTTTTAGACTCATGGATTTGACCTCTCTTGACATTGTCTTCACCCTGGCCTGGCTTGTGTCTGCAGTCTACACAGGCATGGAGGACGAGGAAGGAGAGGAGCCCTAGTTCAGAAACACTGATTTCAACAGTGTAAGAGTATCCTCATGCCCTCTGCACTGATGAAATTTCATGTTGTCAACTCCCTGTCACATCATCTGTCCCATTGTCTTACATGCAAAACAATGCATATGGCATATGCAATGCTTCTTTTTCGCAAAATAAATTCATGAATTAAAAGTTAAAGCAGATAACCTTACCTTCTTGAAAATTATATTGCTATAATTTTCTCATCCATGTCTGTGGAGCTTTGAGCATCAGTTATAATGGGTTATGTTATTTTTGCCTATATAAGCAAATAATAGTCATCTTTATAACTTTCACTTCCTCTTCTAGATTACTTATTTCAGATATTACGATGGAACATTTGAACATGTTTGCAAAATTTTAGCACAATATTTTAAAGAACTTTATCATTAGAACATAGAACTTCAAAAAATATAATATTAAGTCAAAATTTTCTTCAAATTATTCTTAAAGATCTACTTTTTAGCAAACAATTTTAGGCAAAAGCAGCATTAAACTTACACGCAAATCTTAAGAACTACAATGATATTTAAAAGTCTAATAAGAATTTCTCAAGAAATATGTTCTGAAAAAACATACTAGGTTAAAAATAGTAAATATTACCTCACATTTGTAGAATTGTACAAATGTTAGCAAAAGAATATCATGACTACCCTTAAATGGGTTTATGAAAATATTATGAGGATAATAGTAGTAGTAGAAAGAAAACAATAGTATTATATATTTGGATGTGCTTATTCCTGACATTTTATTTAAATGGTGAAATTAGCCCACATAAATAATACTGTATTCAGATTTAAGACATTCAATTCTCAACTAATTGCCATGATCAGATCAGATCACATCAGTCGCTCAGTCGTGTCCGACTCTTTGCGACCCCATGAATCGCAGCCATGATAAATTTAGGCAAATAAATGGCAAATAGGGTGAGTCTCAACATTATTAAACAATTCTTTAAAAAGATTATCCAAAATTTCAAAAATTATTCTATAGCTTTGTAATTTCCTACTACTGCTGCTGCTGCTAAGTCGCTTCAGTCGTGTCCGACTCTGTGGGACCCAGTGGACAGCAGTCCACCAGGCTTCCCCGTCCCTGGGATTCTCCAGGCAAGAACACTGGAGTAGGTTGCCATTTCCTTCTCCAATGCATAAAAGTGAAAAGTGAAAGTGAAGTCGGTCAGTGGTTTCCGACTCTTAGTGACCCCATAGACTGCAGCCCACCAGGCTCCTCTGTCCATGGGACTCTTCCAGGCAAGAATAGTGGAGTGGGGTGCCATTGCCTTCTCCATAATTTCCTATTACTTATACTCATATTTCTCTATTATTCATGCTCTCCATCAGATGCTAATTAGAAATTCCTGAGAGTTTATTTACTTACTTTTTGCTTCAAATGTTTTGTTTCTTAACTTGTAGTTGGAAGACACTATTGGCATATTGTCTCTTTACATATATTCTTCTCTTTCTTAGGAAGAGGACCCTCAAGTTTGTGTATGCAACCTCCTGGGTATGTCCACAGGGATTGAGGGTGCCGTGTACCTTATTTTTTCCCACTGCTTTGTGGAGTGCATAAGTGGCAATGAGCCAAACGTAGGAAGGACTCAAGTGAGGTCGCAAACAGAAGCAGCTTTGGGTCTTGGCACTGTGAGTCTTCATTCTCGCTCTGGATGAACTCTTTTTCTTATGTGAAATAAGCCTCATCCAGTTCAAACACCTATTAGGGGTTTCCTGTACAGAATTCTTTTTTTTTTTTTTTTGGTCCTTAAAATTACTGGTAGAGATAGAAGCTGCCTTTTCAAATGAGAACCAGTTTTACAGAAACACAAGCTCGCAGCAGTTAAGAGTTAAATAGATTTTTCTTAGTTTAGAATACAAAAAAAAAGGAGGGGGAGGGGACAAAAAGCTACATTTATAGATGCATTCCAAAATTTGCTAATTAAGCACATGCTTATTTGAGATTTAAAATGTCAAGTTTACTGCCATAAATTGAAATGTAGAGAAAAATAAATCATAGTCCCTCTTAAGCATATTATTGTCTAGCTGAGAGGACACATGAATTGTCAAGCATTAATTATTCACTTATTCACTTTTTCATTCATTCAAACGGTAGTATGGGCACACTGCATTATGGAAGTACAGAGTAAAAGTTACTAATTCACTCTGGTAGGTGAAAAGACTCTTCTTTTTAAAAACAGCACCCAGAGTGAATTTTGGAATGTGAGAAAGAATTACTCAGGAGGAATTGTTGAGGAGGCACAAGTAAAGAGCATTTGGGAGAGGAATTCTGGCTGTTTGCATTTTATCTAGATAGTTATCAGCTTATAGTTGATGACTCAAGTAAGATAAGAACTGAAAAGTCTTTATTACACCGGGAAGTTAAGTGGAGTGCCTGAAGGTGGCTAAGATCACAAGGGCAAGTGGGAGGGCATCACAAGGGCAAGTAGGAGGGCATCACAAAACCAGATTGCTACAAATTGTTGGCTGAGGAGTAGATGGGCACAACAATGAAGAGTAGATTTCTATTTTAGGATGCTTGGTTGTGAAGAAAGCATACCTACACCATTCAATCTTTCAGCGAAATAAGTTTGGTGTTCTCATCAGTGGATGGATTTTGTAACAGAACTTAGCTCTGCTGTTATGAATAACATCAGGACTGCAACTGGAAACTGCAATTCTTTCCTTTCAATTTTGTATTATGACTCACCTTGACATTATGAAGCATCTTCTCCAATACTAGAAGACATGCCTCTAGAATGGTGCTTGTTGTTCACTCAGTCGAGTCCAACTCTTTGTGACCTCACAGGCTGTAGCCCATCAGGTTCCTCTGTCCATGGGACTTTCCAAACAAGAATACTGGAGTGGGTTGTCATTGCTACCAGAATGTAATGATAATCTAGAAGGCTACTGACATCAGTATAACCTGCTTGACTTTTCATTGCTGAGTTTTGCTACTGTAATGTATACATAGACACCGCAGCAACTGGATGTTAAAAGAGATAACTAAATCTGCAAACAATCGTAACAGAGAATGGATAAACAAGAAGGTCCTACGGAACTATATTCAATATCCTGTGATAAACCAAAATGTAAAAGAATATGAAAAAGAATGTATATATGTGTATATGTGTGTGTGTATATATATATATATATATATATGAGTCACTTTGCTGCACAGCAGAAAATAACACAACATTGAAAATCAACTATACGTCAATGGAAAAAAAGAGCAATATAGCTAAATCTGAACAGCTATTTACTCTTTAACTCTTTTTTCCCTTTACTTTCTACAGATGTCAATAAACTATGGCCTCCAAGTGAAATCTAACTTACAGCCTGTTCTATGACTAAAACTGAGAAAGATTTTTACAATTTTAAAGGACTAGAATGACAATATCAAAAATATGCCACCAAGATTTATATGGTCCACAAACCTGGAAATATTTACTACCTGGTCATTTGCAGTGAAAATCTATCAACTTCTTTCCTAGAAAATGGTACAGTTATCCTACTAGCTCTGCTCAATCCTTTTCTTGCTCAATTTCATCTGATTTCAAGATGACTCAATTGTTTAAGTCTTTAAGACTAGTCCCCATTTCTAATCAGTCACTTTATTGACTGATACTCAGTTCTTCTGTTTTTTTCCTATATCACTTACCTTCTATCTACTTTCCATCCTGTGTCTCCTGAAATCCTTGACCTTAGCATAGAGGAGCTTGGTATTTAGTAACCTAATGCAAAAAAAAAAAAAGAGTATTTTTTGCTGGTGACTATTTACAAAGTATCACAAATGTAATCCTCAAGTATTCATCTTATTATTACTGCTTATTAAGGTCAAAAAACCAACAAATGAAAGTTGAAAAAGATTTCCTCCCTATTCATGCCTTTCGTCTTATCTAGCTACTGTTCCTCCCTCCTTTTTCTTAATTTCACTCCTTATATCTTTGACTTTCATTATCCTAATTACCCCTAGTCCAATCACTTGTTAATGATTATCTCAACTCCAGGTAAATGAAGAAATTCTTAATTCTTTTTTACTCAAGTTTCTGCACATGCATGTTTGAAATGTCAAATGTAATCATGTACATCTCTTACTGCTACTGCTAAGCCATTTCAGTCATGTCCGACTCTGTGAGACCCCATAGACAGCAGCCCACCAGGCTCTGCCGCCCCCAGGAATCTCCAGGCAAGAATAGTGCAGTGGGTTGCCATTTCCTTCTCCAATGCAGGAAAGTGAAAAGTGAAAGTGAAGTCGCTCAGTCGTGTCTGACTCTTAGAGCTTTCTAAATTACTATTCAGTTTTTAAAGGTGAATCAAAGGTACAGAAAAGTGACCTGGACATTTTCCAAAATGAGCGTTCTACTCTTTTCAGATAGTAGACTTGGTAACTGCCAATGATCAACATAAAGAAAAAGAGCTACCACAACAGTTTCCCATTTTTTAACCTCATTATTTCAAGGAAAATGATAAAATACACTTAACCTTTTCCTCAGTATATAACATTAGACCATCTAAAACACAGTATAATTTACAGACCTTTGAGGAGCGAAGTATGGAGACAGCAAGGTCTTCGATTTATCTTTTGTGTTATCACCAAGTTGTTCTCACATTTCAAAGACTTCCTTTAAGACTATTTAGCATTATCTTTTTCAACTATTTTTTTACTTATTAATGCTCAGAATTTATGTGTGTTTTTCTCAGACTTTTCCATTGTCACAGTTTTGTATAAATGACAGGGCAATGTGGTCCAGAAAAGTCCAACACTATAAGTATTATGAAAAAAAGTTTGTTGTGCAATGTTCTAACATCTACCTACTCCACAGAGGCAAAGATGAGTTCTCTCATTATTGAAGTAATATAAAATATATTCTGGTTATGCAAAAATAAGAACTTCAAGCCTGAATGGCAACAACATTTCTATGTAATGAGCCTGTTTACATATACCAAATTTAAATGTCTTAGGTTTTCTACTGGTATTTTTTACAGGCTAAATCAAACCCTAAGGATGTAATCAAATTAAAAAGATTAGTGCTCATTAATAAGCTGGCAGTAATATTTCATCAAAAGTTTGCTAAGTCTCTCTGCAAAACCAATAGATAAAAGCAAGCAGTGCATAAAAGTGTCTATTGCATTAAAACATGACGAAAATAATATTTCTTAACATTGCCAAAAAACCATCTATTTCTGAAGATCATACCAGTTCCCATTGCATAGGCCAGTAAGGGTCATTAAACACCAATGGGTCTCTGAGTCCTTCTTCAGAGTCAATGACATTGTAGACTTCACTCGGGATCTCATTTTCCTCCACACAAGGTCTGCAGGGCAAAAAAGGCAAATGAACTATGAAAAATATAATCACTGCTTTTACTGTAGCTTTTTTTGTCATAAAAATTCCATTTATTTAAATTCCATTAAAAAGCACATTTGGCTGCCGAGAGCATAAATATATACTTTTATTATACTTAGCATTTTTCATTTTCAAAAAAATTCTGACATTTGTTTAGATAAAAATGCTAAAATATTTTCCAACTACCTGTTTTAGCTAACCACTTTCTACATGTTTATTGCATATAATAAATGCTGGAAAAGCAAGTGATTTAGAATGCAGTTCAAAACGTGTATATATTTCCCATTAGAAGTTATCAACTTATATTGATCATTATCCTTACTATGTCATGTGCCTGTCAGTATGACTTTTCCCAAAATACAGCTCTTAGAGAGTGATTTAAATTACTTGAGCTACAGTAGAAAACATTTTTTTTAACTCATTTATCTAATTGCTATGATATATTTAATAAATCATTAACTAAGCAAGTGACAGTGTTAGACATTCAGGAAGGCTCTTAAACACCAAATTCTCCTTAAGACAAAACTATAACATGGTCATTCACATCTACCTGTGCAACTTGGAAGACTACCAAAACCAAAGTTGGGGAGAAATAATGAATTAATAACACTGACAATACTTTTGTCTTAGAAGTAAATTTAAATTTAGTAAAATTAAAGGTGAAATCAAACCAACAAATACTAGTCATTCTTATTTAGAAATATATACAAGATTAAACAAAGATTATAAATTTATTAAGAATAGAAATTATATGTATATATAATTTCTATTCTTAGTAAATTTGTACCTATGTGTACAGGTCTGAGACTATAATGAAATTATATATATATATGTATCATATGTATGTGTATATATATATGTATATTATGTATACATATATATACATACATATATATGCACATATACATATATATACATACACACATACATACATACATATATACATATATGTATATAATATACATATATATATATAATTTCATTATAGTCTCAGATCTGTACACATAGGTGTCTGGGAATTATTTGACAATTTATAATCAGAGTACTGAAATGGAATAACCAAGTAGCAGCATTTACATAAGAGGATATGTCTACAAAGCTCATTTGCGAAAATAATAAGCTAGAAACAACTTAAGTGTCCATCGACATGAAATTGTTCAAAAGTCATGCTATATTCACATAATGAAATACTATTTAGCAGGGAAAACAAATGATCTATAGGTGTCAAATGGATTCATTTGGATAAATTTCAAAAATTGTAAGTAGTGAACAGAAGACTATGTATGCTGTGTTATTATTTATATAAAGTTTTAAATCATACCCAAACAAGTTTTTTAATTATATACAGATATAATATATAGTGTATACATAATATACATATACAAACATACATCTAATATATGAAGCTAAACATACTTAGGAGAATCTTTTGAAGAAGGCAAGGAAGGGAGTAGTTTTAAGGGCAGGGCACACAGAGTAATCAAACTCTAGTAATTTATTCCTTTGAAAAACCTGGAGAAATTATGACAAAATGATGATGTTAACAAATATACTGTGTGTCTATTAAACATTTTATTGGAGTGTATATTTTATGTGTATTTGGAGTCTGTTATAATGAAGCACAATACACATCTACAAACAAAATTAGTGAAACCTGGTTATTATATTAAAAAGCCAAAAAAATGGCTCTGTACATTAGCTCTATGTTGTCTATTTCTTCACAGTAGCCTGGGACTGTGATCCAAAGCCCACCAAAAGATCCCAAATTTTTAAACATCCAGTTGTTTTAAATGCATCCCAAATAAGCAGGTTTTAGCTTTGCAGAGCCTTCCTGCTTTGCATACCACAAAAAACTGCACCCAAGATCTTCTAAGCATAGATCAGATAAACTCTGTGGCTATAAAAGAAAGACCCCAAACTGCTGCTGCCCTTCAGAGCTCTCTGACCCAGAGACTCTCCATCATGCTGTCAGCAACATCATCTAGACAGGCACCCCCTCTTAGATTCTCCTCTTTGATTCTCCTCGCCCTCTTCCTCTTCTAGGTATGCCCAGTCAACATTTCTGGAAGGTCTCCTGCTGTGAGGGACAGTCCCCAAGTGCAAACCTGTCAAATCTCTACCCAAATAAAACTCACTGTGTGCTACTGCCACCTCATGGTCATGTCTATTTCTCTGCTCAGCCCCCAAATCCCTCGAACTCAATACACCAGGGGAAAGGACTGAAAAATATATCAGAGTAAGTTTAGATTCTGTTATCTGCTTCAGCCCTTTCAGAAGTTAGAAGGGTTCAAATAACATCAATCTAGCTGAACATGCCCAGTCTTTGTCAAGAAGAGGCTCCTGATTTTTCCAGTTATTAACTATGAGTTTTCAGAAAAATACTTGAACCTTTTGGATGGCTATTTAAAGGACTAGTAGATTGTAGCATGGAGCATGGTGTTCACAGGGACATGTGGCACCTCTCAACCTGCCCTGTTGCTCGCACTGTGAAGCCCTCCTCCCTCCATCATTGCGATGACCACCAGGTCTGTCAAGCATCAAAAGGACAGCATTTGAAATTTACATAATAGTAAATTTAAGTGCGAGAGGAGAAAAGGAAGCTTTGTCAAAGGTAAAAACAAAAATTCTAAAGTGATGACAATAAACGTGGAGTATAAGAAAGCATAAAGAAGTAAAGTAGTAAAAATTAACAAGTGGGAGTTAATCCCTAAAATACTTAGCATAGAAAAATAGATTTCATTGTCTCTTTCACTCATATGTTCATACAAGCATGAGCATTTATGGAAGAATACTTAAGAAAATGTAAAACTGGGGCAAGTATCAAGAAAATCTCTTTATGATCCTCTATACTATTTGAATTTGTTTTTTAACAGCTGCATGGACATTTACATTAACAAAAATTTTAAGACAAAACAAACATCAAAATCTCCTAGATTTTCAGTGGAATTTTGGAATCTATATTTTAATAAATTTCTGTTTTTTTTTTTTAAAGCTATTTATATCCAATAGGAAGTCAGTGGGGTATCTGTATTCCAGTGTTGAAACTTTGACTTCTGCTCTATATCTTCAAAATTATAGGAATCTTATATCTTGAGGCAACAGATAATTAAGAATAAAATATGTTACTTCCTCCCAAGATCTGATATAAATTAACATTATAATACATTGAGTCTGAAAATGCTCATTTGTTTAGCTCAAAATAAAGCGGGTATTTTTGTCAGGCAATTATATTTTATTGTAAATACTTATATCTTTATTTTTATATTCATTTAGTTACTTCTCAGGATTAACATTGAGAGAAAATCTAAGTATCTAAAACCTAAATGGCTTAGCCTTTAAAAATATTTTTTCTATATTTATATTTTAGTGCATTTGTTAAATTGCAACATTTTCATATTCCTCTTCCTAACTGATTCATTAACACAGTGACCTGCACTAAATCTATCTGGGTGGGTGACACTGTGATGCAATGAACAACAGGTACCTTCCCCATCCTGACTATCCCTGGAGAGCACCTGCTGTCTTCAGAAATGGTTTAATTGACCCAGGCTTGAGGCATCCCATTGCAATGATTATATTTCTTACAGCTGAAGAAAACTGTATGAAAGCTACATATTCTCTGTTGGATTCAAATCCACAGAACTGCATAGCTGAGATTCAGAGCCCTAAATAGGATGTCATATAGGAAAATGCCAAACTAGTTCCTAGTGATATTCCTTTTCAATTTTTGAAAATAATACCGTTAACCATTGCATCATTATCTGTTATCCTTCTGTTAGATGTTTTACAGAAAAGCTCTCTTTTGGAACACGGTACCTTATTTCACAATTCTACTAGTTTTTGTTAATCAGGCATGTGTAAACTGAAGCACACACATACATAAACAGCTATTTAACGACTAAATGAAGATACAAAAAATTTTAAAATAACTTAGCACATATACTCTTTTTTATTTCTTAACAAGTTTCTTTTCCTTTTTTTTAGGGAAGTAAATGTGACAGATTAAAAAAAAAAATTGGCCCAGAGACAGCCATGGGAATAATCTGCTATAGAGAATGAAGCCACAGCCATGATACAGTTAGAGGTTTGGGAGCCTCGCCAAGAACAAGCTGATAGGGGCTGCAGACTAACCTCAATTCACGCAGTGACAGGCAGATCATAGCTGCATGGTTAGACAACAGTGCACTGATTCACCTGAACCCTATTTCCAGTTTCCTTTCTATGCCAATCTCACAGCATGCTTTAGAAAATATTTTATCTTTGAAGAGATACCAACTTACCAACTATCCACCAGGCAGTGTACACTGATCCAATATGCATCCAAGCTGAATCTCTTTCTACCAGGACATTGCTAAGACTTTAAAAAATTTTAAGCAATAATGCAAATATACTTCACCAAAAAAATCACATGAAATAATAAATATCTTTATTCTTTCTCATTATCACATACTACAAAAACAAACAAAAAGCTTGTGTGTTCCCTTACAAATTAGCAAATCTACATACTAGTACAGGGGTCAGTAAACTTTTCTGTAAAGAACCAGATACTAAATAAGTTAGACATTATGGGCCTTTAAACTCTCAGTAACAACCTTTCAGCTTGACCATAGTAACCAGAAAGCAGCTATAGACAATGCATAAACAATGGCCTGAATACCAGTAAAGTTTTAATTACAAAAACAGGTACACACAGGATTTGACCTTTGCCCTTTGTAACACAGTTTGTTGACCTCATGCTGTTCTGTAGTATGATTTTACCAGTGACACAGCTAATAGCTATAAAAGTTATATTCATAAGTAAATATAAAAGAAAAATTATCCATTTCCTACTGAAGTATCTGTGCAATTAGATATTAAATTATAGCATTAAATTCCAGAGAAAATTTTCTGAAAAATGACAAAAATTAAACAAACATACTTCTTTTTAATCCTTCTGCTTTTGGTCTTTCTATTTGCCCTTCAAAGTTTTTTGTTGTATTTTGAATATAGTAACTGATCAGACAGAAAGAGGGAAAACTAACATTTCACAGGGCAGCACTGCTTACAATTCAGTTCTCTGATAGGCGAAATGGCCACTGACTTATCACAAGAAAATAGAAGTGGATAATTTCAGTGAATATCCTAGAAAATGAGCTTTTAATAAAAGATTAGTCAACAAATGCAAAATATACTTTTCCCAAAACTTAATGTTCAAAGTAAAAGCTTTCTAGAAGAGATTTCTAGAATATGTCTGATACTGGTTTAACTCTACAAACCAATAACACTTCCTTTATTTAATTACCATCCATGAAGCATTCTGACAGCCATAATGCAATGCTTAGTAAGTATCTTACCCCAGACAGCCTGAAGATGTACAGTAGCACAGAAATTACAATACACACCATGACTTGTTCTGTCATCTAACTTTGTGAACAGAGCGTACTTGTCTCTATAATGAATGTCTCATGTCCCATGCAATCTACCTGTGACAAATAGGAGTAAACATTAACTAGCCAAAGGTTGGCATATTAGTGAGATGTAAACAAAAATATTTTTCTTTTTTTCAAGAGGGTTTAAGCAATGAGTAGGCACCATACATAATTTACTCACATTTGCACTTTCATGCAAAACAGTATGTATTTAAAAATTTTCAGCATAAATTAGAATCCATTTACTCCTGGGCAATATTTTCTCAGATTTTCCTCACAGTCTTGAGGTCTGACTAATACATCAATTAATAGAAAAATATGCACCATTGTTGGTTCACTATAAGTACACAAAGGATTTTAGTCTCTTGAACTTTGTTCCAGGACACAAAAATACTTCACAGATCAAACCAACTTTGGCAGATGTTAAGATATTAACACGGCTGAAGGGCTAGCAGTGTGTACAAACTAGTAAAAAAAAAAAGTACTTACTAATTACATAATTTTAATAAATTGCTGTTTTTGTTTGTACACATGAAAACTAGGGGGACACAAGATAATATAACTAGACTGAGCATTCCTAAAATCTGTAAACAGCCTTTTTACTGATATGGTGTGCATTTCTTTTACATTTTTTTTCTTTTAGAGAGCTAAGGCAATGTTATACAGCTGAATTTTGATAGATATAAATGGAGAAAATGCAAGTTCTACAGGATAAAAAATGTATACAAAAATACATTGAAAAAAAGGAGATAGAGGCAACAGGGAACCTGTTTTTAAATAAAATAATTTCTTTTTATGTTTTTACTTATCAATGAGAATCTTCTTTTTAACCATTCAGTTCAGTCGCATAGTTGTGTCCGACTGTTTGAGACCCCATGGACCACAGCACGACAGGCTTCGCTGTCCATCACCAACTTCCAGAGCTTGCTGAAACTTATGTCCATTGAGTCAGTAACGCCATCCAACCATCTCATCCTCTGTTGTCCCCTTCTCCTCCTGCCTTCAATCTCTCACAGTATCAGAGTCTTTTCCAATCAGTTAGTTCTTCACATTAAGTGGCCAAAGTATTGGAGCTTCAACTTCAGAATCAGTCCTTGCAATGAATATTCAGGACTGGTTTCCTTTAGGATTGATGGCTTTGATCTCCTTGCAGTCCAAGGGACTGTCAAGTCTTCTCCACCACCACAATTTAAAAACAACATTCTTCTGCACTCAGCTTTATTTGTTGTCCAACTCTCACATTCATACATGACTACTGGAAAAACCATAGCCTTGATTAGATGGACCTTTGCTGGCAAAGTAAGGTCTCTGCTTTTTAATATGTTGTCTGGGTTGGCCATGGCTTTTCTTCCAAGGAGTAAGGGTTTTTTAATTTCACAGCTGCAGTCACCATCTGCAGTGATTTTGGAGTCCAAAATAAATAAATAAATAAAAGTCTCCAGCTGTTTCCATTGTTTCCCCATCTATTTGTCATAAAGTAATGGGACCAAATGCCATGAACTTTGTTTTCTGAATGTTGACCTTTAAGCCAACTTTTCACTCTCCTCTTTCACGTTCATCAAGAGGTTCTTAAGTTCTTTACTTTTTGCGATAAGGGTGGTATCATCTGCATATCTGAGGTTATTATTTCTCCCAGCAATTTTGATTACAGCTTGTGATTCATCCAGCCCGGCATTTCTAATGATGTACTCTGCATATAAGTTAAATAAGCAGGGTGACAATATACAGACTTGTTTACTCCTTTCCCTATTTGGAACCAGTCTGTTGTTTCATGTCCTGTTCTAACTGTTGCCTCTTGACCTGCATACATATTTCACAAGAGGAAGGTCAGGTGGTCTGGTATTCCCATCTCTTTCAGAATTTTCCACAGTTTGTTGTGATCCACACAGTCAAAGGCTTTGGCATAGTCAATAAAGCAGAAGTCGATATTTTTCTGGAACTCACTTGCCTTTTCAATGATCCAGTGGATGTTGGAAATTTGACCTTGGGTTCCTCTGCCTTTTCTAAATCCACCTTGAACATCTGGAATTTCACAGTTCACATACTGTTGAAGCCTGGCTTGGAAAATTTTGAGCAATACTTTGCTAGCATGTGAGATATGTCCAATTGTGTAGTAGTTTGAATATTCTTTGGCATTGCCTTTCTTTGGGATCAGAATGAAAATTGACCTTTTCCAGTCCTGTGGCCACTGCTGAGTTTTCCAAATTTGCTGGCATATTGAGTGCAGCACTTTAATAGCATCATCTTTTAGATGTTAAGTGGAAGTGAAAGTCACTCAGTCCTATCAGACTCTTTGCGACCCCATGGACTATATAGTCCATGGAATTCTCCAGGCCAGAATACTGGAGTGGGTAGCCTTTCCCTTCTCCAGGGGAATCTTCCCAACCCAGGGATCGAACCCAGGTCTCCTGCATTGCAGGCAGATTCTTTACCAGCTGAGCCACAAGGGAAGTCCAAAAATAAGTAATTATATGTTTGAAGTGATGGTACAATGTCTTTAAAAGGACATTTAGCTTAAAAAATTGCTGAATTGCTTTCTAAATTTCACAATATTCCTCACCAAAGACTTATTAAAATACTGTGAACACGATGCATATCATTGTTGTTTAGCATTCATTCTATATAAGAAGTCTAGTATATAACATATCATAGTCAGTTTGCATGCATGAATGCTAAATTGCTTCAGTCATGTCCAACTCTTTGTAACCCCAGGGGCTATAGCCTGCCAGGCTCTTCTATCCATAGGATTCTCCACGCAAGAATACTGGAATGGGTTGCCATGCTCTCCTCCAAGGGATCTTCTGGACCCAAGGATCAAACCTGTGTTTCTTATGTCTCTGGCATTGGCAGGCAGGTTTTTACCACTAGCACCACCTGGGAAGCCCATTACAGTCAGAATTTCTAGCAGTTAGACAGAGCTTTGTTAACAAAATAAATGCTTCCAATGCTCGAGCAATAAAAAGATAGTGCATGGAATAAAATAGAAAGTGTACCTAGCCTTTCAGAATATAAAGCTCTCTTTGCCCTAATCCATTAAGTGACCCTCCTGAGTGTAATATTACTGTGAATGAGTAGAACAAGATTCTGTCTCTCTCTATATACACATACACACACACACACACACACACATATATTTAACAAAATAATACACATGTTTAACTGCTATTGTTTTTCAGTCATTAAGTCATATTGAATCTTTGTAATCCCATGAACACAGCATGCCATACTTCCCTGTCCTTCACTATCTCCCTGATACATACAATACTTGTCTGTATATGATATATATATATGTACTAAAATATATACAAATATAACACATAAAAGTGTTTTGTAAACCAGAGAAATTGATAACACCAATCAAGATTGCCAGGAGAAATACCAATAACCTCAGATATGCAGATGATACCACCCTTATGGCAGAAAGTGAAGAGGAACTCAAAAGCCTCTTGATGAAAGTGAAAGTGCAGAGTGAAAAAGTTGGCTTAAAGCTCAACATTCAGAAAACAAAGATCATGGCATCTGGTCCCACCACTTCATGGGAAATAGATGGGGAAACAGTGGAAACAGTGTCAGACTTTATTTTTCTGGGCTCCAAAATCACTGCAGATGGTGACTGTAGCCATGAAATTAAAAAACGCTTACTCCTTGGAAGGAAAGTTATGACTAACCTAGATAGCATGTTCAAAAGCAGAGACATTACTTTGCCAACAAAGGTCTGTCTAGTCAAGGCTATGGTTTTTCCTGTGATCATGTATGGATGTGAGAGTTGGACTGTGAAGAAGGCTGAGCGCCGAAGAATTGATGCTTTTGAACTGTGGTATTGGAGAAGACTCTTGAGAGTCCCTTGGACTGCAAGGAGATCCAACCAGTCCATTCTGAAGGAGATCAGCCCTGGGATTTCTTTGGAAGGAATGATGCTGAAGCTGAAACTCCAGTACTTTGGCCACCTCATGCGAAGAGTTGACTCATTGGAAAAGACTCTGATGCTGGGAGGGATTGGGGGCAGGAGGAGAAGGGGACGACAGAGGATGAGATGGCTGGATGGCATCACTGACTCGATGGACGTGAGTCTGGGTGAACTCCGGGAGTTGGTGATGGACAGGGAGGCCTGACGTGCTGCGATTCATGGGGTCACAAAGAGTTGGACACGACTGAGCAACTGATCTGATCTGATCTGATGGTTAAGACCCCCAACAGTATTTTGTATTTATATACTATATATAGTCATACATAATTATATACATTATATCGTTATATGTATATGCATACTTAGGAATCCTGAGATGAAATTTAAAGTGTCTTAGTTTTATACCTGGTTTATAATTCCTGTACTGGTATTTATTCATATTCCATCAATTTTCTTTGTAAAGTTAATGCAGAATCACACAGCACATGGGATATTTTCTCTAATGCCCTTGACACATATTTGGTGGCAGCAGGGCCATAGAGAACCAGGGGAAAGAAGGAGATTTCTAGGTTGTACTCAGTAAAACCACTCATCACAAATAAACATGAGTGATCTTCCACTCTGATACTATACTAATCACTTGGGTAGCAGAGGCAGCCTCATTCACATCCACAACCTACATACCAAAGCTTCACTGATACACAAGGGTCTCTTGGCCTCTAAAATATATTTTGGTTTTGCTTTCCCCAGAATAGCAACATCAATAACACCTTATATTCTAGTTTTCACATATTCTGTCCTAATCACCTCTCCCTGATTATGAGTCATAGCAAGCTGATTTAGGACTAGAGGAAAGCTTGTGCACATATAACAGAGAGGTCAAAGGATTTAGAACATTAAAAAATACAAACGTGTAAAAACATTTAGCTGTGTTTAGTACATTAGAGGGATTGGTGACCCAATAGTTAAGTTTCAGTCCTAATCAACTTTTCTCAGACACTTTATCACAGTCAAAATTATTAGACAAGTTATTTGTTTTCTTAGCTCCATGAGGAATTTAAATTTTGCTTTTGTTTTATTTTATTGGGTAAATATGGAGTTGACGAAGAAAGAAATGGCAACCCACTCCAGTACTCTTGCCTAGAAAAATCCCATGGACGGAGGAGCCTGGTAGGCTACAGTCCATGGGGTCACAAAGAGTTGGACTGAGCAACTTCACTTTTATGGAGTTGAGAGTAAAAGTTAAAACTAGGCTTAGTGATGTATCATTCCAACTCATTCATTTTAAAGATGAGCAAATGTGAAGGGCTTATGTTGTCACCCTGCTTATTCAACGTATATTCAGAGTACATCATGGGAAATGCTGGGCTGAATGAAGCATTGGAAGCTGGAATCGAGATTGCCAGGAGAAATATCTATAACATCAAATATGCAAATGATACCACCCTAATGGCAAAAAGCAAAGAGGAACTAAATAGCCTCTTGATGAAGGTGAAAGAGGAGAGTGAGAAAGCTGACTTAAAAGTCAATATTTAAAAAATTAAGGTCATGGCATCTGGTCCCATCACTTCATGGCAAAGATGGGGAAACAATGGAAACAGTGGCAAACTTTATTTTCTTGGGCTCCAAAATCACTGTGGGTGGTGACTGCACCCATGAAATCAAAAGACGCTTGCTCTTTGAAAGAAAAGCTATGACCAACCTAGACAGTGCATTAAAAAGCAGAGACATCACTTTGCCAACAAAGGCCTATATAGTCAGAGCTATGTTTTTTTCCAGTAGTCATGTACGGATATGAGAGCTGGACCATAAAGAAGGCTGAGCACTGAAGGATTGATGCTTTCGAACTGCAGTGCTGGAGAAGACTCTTGAGAGTCCCTTGGACAGTAAGGAGATCAAATCAGTCAATCCCTGAGAAAATCAACACTAAATATTCTTTGGAAGAACCAATGCTGAAGCTGAAACTCCAATACTTTGGCCACTTGATGCAAAAAGCCGACTCTGGAAAATTACTGATGCTGGGAAAGATTGAGGACAGGAAGAGAAGGGGGCAACAGAGGATGAGATGGTTGGATGGCATCACTGACTCAATGGACATGAGTTTGAGCAAATTCCAGGAGAGTGATGGACAGGGAGGCCTGACATACTGCAGTCCATGGGGTTGCAAACAGTCAGACTCAACTGAGTGATTGAACAACAACTCCAATTCATTCATTTTAAAGATGAGCAAACTGAAACTCAGACAGGGTCTGAGCCCCAGATATTTTAGCTCACTATCTATAATCCAAGCTAAAAATTGTAAGCTGTTGCATGGTAGGAATCTTAGTCTCATTTTACTGTATGCCCAGCACAGAGTGCACGATCAAATGAATATTTTAAAGTGTAAATATAAGAATGAAAATGGATCAAACACTGGCTCGGTAAAGAGAATTCAAGAAACTTTATTCCTCTACTTGGCAGGGATTTCTGGCAAGTCCAACAATGGCATAGACCAGTAATCCAAATGCTTTCCTGAATGAGGTATATAACCTTAGCCCACCCTTCCTAGCACCAGCATCTCAACCTGCTAGCCTTCTAACATGATGATAACCTCATGCCTGAACAACTTGGAATCATTTGGGACAGTCCAGAGCATATCTATCATTTCTCTAACTCAACATCTTACCCAAAAAGCCAAGTATGAATCCAAGAACCCGATTTGGTTCACTTCTGCTTTTCTAATTACCTGTTCCCTCAACAATTTTTCTTCTAATTCTAATGATTCTAAAACAACCAAATATTGGAGTTTGGATTTTTCACATAAAAAGTCAGAGGTATTTATACAAATTCAAGCATTTTTTTCATGCAATCATGTGAAATGACTATTAAAAGCACTTACAAATGTCTTACCATTGTATGGTAGTGTTAGTCACTCTGTTGTGTCCAAATCATTGTGACCCCATGGACTGTAGCCCACCAGGCTCCTTTGTCCTTGAATTTTCCAGGCAAGAATACTATAGTTGGTTGCTATTTCCTTTTCCAGGGGATCTTCCTGACCCAGGGATCAAATCTGGGTCTCCTGCACTGCAGGCAGATTCTTTACCATCTGAGCCACCAGGGAAGCCCTACCATTGTATGTCTCCATACAAACAGAAATAATATGATTAAACAGTCTCTATTTGTGCATGCATGCCTGCTAAGTCACTTCAGTCATGTCCAACTCTTTGCTTGCCCGCCAGGCTCCTCTGTTCATGGGGATTCTCCAGGCAAGAATACTGGAGTGGGTTGCCATGCCCTCCTCAAGGTGATCTTCCCTACTCAGGAATTGAACCCCAGTCTCCTGTGTCTCCTGCATTGCAGGCGGGTTCTTTACCACTAGAGCCACCTGACAAACCCATATGTATGACTATGGCAAGATACAATTAAAATCAAGTGAAAGGAAAATGTTAGATAATTTCTTTAGACAAGCCCCCTCTTCCTGTGTTCCAGTTGTATATTATTCCCACCTTTGTTTTCCCCGAAATACTCTGTATTTAATATAAAATGAAAGGGAAGCAGGAACACTGACATTCCTCTTCACCTGTCAGGAGCTACTGGCTCAATTATGAGTGTCCAATTTGGTTGTAATATGTTTTTAGAAATACCTATCTAAATTTTGGATTCCAAAAACTATCTCTATGGACTGATGAAATATGCTTCTATTATTTTCTAAAAGAATATAAAAGGAGGATCCAACAAGTACCATTGCCACTTTTTCATATCTTCAGATTTTACTGGAAAAAACCCTATGTTGCTAGTTAGAAACCATTTTCTCTCTCAAAAATTAGTTTAAAACAAAATTCTCTTTTTCTGGCTCCCCAAGAAAATAATAAAAAGCACAATGCTGAAAAAACAAAATACTTGGACAAAGGCATACATCATAGACTACATCCAGAGTCTACTTTACAGGATGCATACAACGTCCACAAATGTTGAGGCTTTTTTGAAAAGCATGTTTCTCTTTCATATAAAGATAAAAAGAAAAGCTTTTAGGTCATGGGCTATGGGGGAAGAGATAATGCTTCCTGTGCTTTGATGTTACAAGTAGCTCTTCATTACAGAAAACTTCTGGTGGTATAATAAAGATCCTGGTAAACTGAGCTTGAATATTTAACAACCAACTTCTACATGGACTCTTTGTGACTTTCTTGTCCTTTGCACAGCAGAGCAAACATATGTATTACAAACAAATAACAAAGGTTTATTATTTTAGTGTAGAGAATTTAGTTTTTAAAGATATGATGTCACTAAAAGGTAAAACATGATTTCTATATTTCTTAGGAAGATTTCTGTTTAGAAATGCTTCTGAAACACCAACTGACAAGAAATTAGGATAAAATAACCTGTTGGTAGCTAAATGCAACATATGAAATAAGTTTCAAACTTTTATGTGTTGTATGGAAACAGAATTTATAGCTAGTTGAATAATATTTAAAACTCTACTGTGTCACCCTGCGTTAGTTTTGAAGTTAAAGGTAAATCCAGGTGAAGTTTTGCAAGTTACATGTAAACAAGTTGTCCAAGTTTTAAACTGTGGCATTCTAAACATAAGAATTATTTAAAGAAAGAAATGGCAGGTCTCTTTTAGGAAAATAATACTTTTGATAAAATTCTACATACATGATTAAGAATTCAAAAAGAAAACAGAAGTATAAATTAGAGATTATAACATCCACATAAGATTCACCACCACAAATCATCATCGTTTGGCAAACTCTCTTCAAGATCTCTTTCTGTGCATACATTGATGTGGGCATATATAGATCAACTATATGTAGATATGAGTACAGATAAATTGGGGATACATAGATAGGGAATATATAGGTCAGGCATATATAGATATGGGCTATACAAATCAATATAAACAACTCCTAATTAAAGTCATGTCAATATACACAGTACTATATGATCTGCTCTTTCTCACTCGGAAAAATGTCAACTTTTCAAGTCAATAAAAATACATTGATACAGCATTTATTTATACCAAGACTTGATTTTCCAATTTCTTGGTAGTAGACACTTAGTGATCATCTTATTGTAGCACAATAATAAAATGTTATTTATTTATCAGTTGATTTAAAGTACATCTCTTTCCAAAAAGAATGTATGGTGGCTTACAGTAAAATATAAGTAAAAAAAGAAAATATGATTTAGTACCAATGGGCTTCCCTGGCGGCTCAGAAGATTCTTTATAGGATAAAGAATCTACCTGCAGTGTCAGAGACCTGGGTTTGATCCCTGGGTCGGGAAGATCCCATGCAGAAGGAAGTGGCTACCCACTCCAGTATTCTTGCCTGGAGAATCCCACAGGGTTAGGGTTAGGGTTAGAGTTATATTCTTTATTCTTTATATACTTTATTCTTCTTTCTGGATTTTCTTCCACTCTTCTACCATAAACCCATTGTTATTGTATAAGTAGAAAAATTCATGCTTAAAAATAACTGCAAATAAATCTAGGGAAAAAATGACAAAGAACACTAAATGCAAAAACTTGATAATCAAATCAAAATTATATTGAAAGAGAGAATTCCCAGGTAGTCCAGGGGTTAGGAGTTGGTGCTTTCACTGCCATGGCCTCAAGTTCGATCCCTGGCTGGGGAGCTAAGATCCCACAAGCTGTGTCACATGGCCAAAAAAGTGGGGGAGGGGAAACCTTATAAACTATAACTCATTCATTTTCATTAATTCTTTACAGGCAAAGGTGTGAAAGTAAATGAAGTTAACTTGAAACGCTGGCCAAAAAATTTTAAATACCAGTGTAAAACCAGGCAAAGGAATTAAAATATAAGAAGAAAATTAAAAAATAGAAAACCACTAAGAAAAAAAATCTAAGATACACTTTAAATACTACAAAACCCCTTAACAATTATAATTAAGAAAAAAGTGAAAACCAAAAGAAAGGAAAAATATACAAAGAAAACAAAAACTCTGCTAATGGATACTTTAATTCATCTCCCCTGTTTCCCCTTGTCCACCTCCCCATACTGCTCTCCTTGCTCTTTCCCACACATGCCAGGCACATGCTTGCATTCATACTTGATGTTCCCAACACTTAAAATTCTTTCCCCAGACATAAGCACAATTCACTTCCTCAAACGCTTTAGGCCTTATTCAAATTTAAGTCTCGAAGAGCTTAAAATATATAGAGAGGAGAAGATGGCAATTATGCAGATAAAGATGAAAAACCCACATAATTATAACTGTGATATAGTGCATCATAGAAGGACTGGGAAAGAGTATTAACTGCAACTGGATATTGAGAGAAAATCATGCTGAGGAAGCAACATTTCAACAGAAACCTGAAGGGTGCCCAGTGAAGAGCGTTTGAGGCAAAGGATTTGTGTACTGAGCATCTCTGTGCAATGCATAAAATCTTCCTGCAAATTTATATTTCCTTAGGATAAATAACCAGACATTAAATCACCAGATCAATGATCATGGCTATTTTCATAGTTTCTGAAGCATACAATCTGATTTCCCAAAACTGAGTTTGCTTTAAGATACAATCCCAACAGCAGAGTATGAAAGTACCTAGTTTACTGTTCTTTAACAGCACTGGGCATTGTTTTTTAACCTTCATTTTTAAATTAAACTATGGGAATGTAATTATTTTTGAAAAAATATAACAAGTATTAATAATGATTAGTGAGCTTAAGCTCCCAAGTTTCCACTGCAGTAATTACCAGATATAGATATACATATTTGAAAGGTATCGTTGCCCTTATATTATGGTTGTTTCCCACAATATTTTATAATCTTTTTTTAGAATTATAACTATGCATCTACATTTTCAGCTTCGTTTTCTTACTCATGTAAGTTTAGCCAATACCACGTTGACAATTTTTCCAGAATTTCACTATTATGTGTCTAAGTGTACATTTTTTAAAATGCTTGCTTACCTTGTGATGTGTTTCACTGGTTCTTAGACATTTTCAGTCATTTTCACTTCAAAATTGTCCCTTCATAATTTTCTCTCTCTTCTTCTGGGACTCAGATTAGTTGGTTGGTTGCTATTAAGTCATGTCTGACTCTTGCGACCCCATGGACTGTAGCCTGCCAGGCTCCTCTGTCCATGGGATTCTCCAGGCAAGAATACTGGAGTGGGTTGTCATTTCCTTCTCCAGCGGATCTTCCTGACCCAGGAATCGAACCTCTCCTGCATTGCAGATAGATTCTTTACCGACTGAGGTATGAGGGAAGCCCAATGGTTGAGGTTCCCACACTAGGAGTCAAACCTGGGCTGCATAGGTGAAAACCAGGAATCCTAACCACTAGAACATGTAGGGGATTCAGATTAAACTTGTTAAATCCTCTAGTCAACTCTTCTAGCTCTCTCACTATTTTCTGAGTTTTCTATATTCCTATATTCTCTCTACATTAATTCGGTATAGTTTTTAATGACCTACCCTACAGTTCAGAATATATCAAACATACACAATTGGCTTGTAAACCCATTTTTTTGAGCCCTTAATGTCAAGTCAGATTTAAGTTGTTATAACTTCAGGGGGCTTTTTTTGCATAATTATATCACATTTTATAGTTTCCAGATTTTATTGAAATTTTTAAGCTTAGCCTTTACCTCCACTAACAGGAAAAATAATTTTTCTTCTTTCTAATAACTGGAGAGCAGAGGTCTATTTTGCTGTATGCTATTTCTGTTGATTATGGTTAATACTGCCTAGATTCTTTTTATACCTCATTAACTATAGTTGTTTGCTAAATATTTATTTAAAAAAAAATTATATTTATAAGTAATTTGAGATTTAGGAAATGATACATTCCTTCAGAGGGAAACTTCATTTCCTTCTACCAGTCACATAAGGGTGATGACCATCTGAGACCAAGCTTGAGGTTTTGGGACCATGTAGATAACCACTAAGAGAACATTTATGTTCCCTATTCCAAAGGGAACACTCTGTCAGGGATTCAGGCCAGAATAAGAGTAATTCCCTTTGATAGGACTGAACTTCACTATTTGCTTCACACTCTACAAAAACTCCAGCTTTACAACTTAGGTAGTTTCCATAGCCAAATATTGACTGGGAGTGAGTGTTAGCTGCTGAGTCATGTCCGATTCTTTGTGACCTCATGGGCTGTAGCTCACGAGGCTCCTCTGTCCATGGGATTTTCCAGGCAAGAATACTGGAATGGGTTGCCATTTCCTTCTCCAGAGGATATACCACTTTAAAATCAAATGTACTCTCTGCTCTTTGCCTGGTATAACCTCAGATATGCAGATGACAACACCCTTATGGCAGAAAGCGAAGAAGAACTAAAGAGCTTCTTGAAAGTGAAAGAGGAGAGTGAAAAAGTTGGCTTAAAGCTCAACATTCAGAAAACTAAGATAATGACATCTGGTCCCAACACTTCATGGCAAATAGATGGGGAAACAGTGGAAACAGTGACAGACTTTATTTCCTTGGGCTCCAAAATCACTGCAGATGGTGACTGCAGCCATGAAATTAAAAGACGCTTAATTCTTAGAAGAAAAGTTATGACCAAACTAGACAGCATATTAAAAAGCAGAGACATTACTTTGCCAACAAAGGTCCATCTAGTCAAGGCTATGGTTTTTCCAGTAGTCATGTATGGATGTGAGAGTTGGACTATAAAGAACACTGAATGCCAAAGAATTGACGCTTTTGAACTGTGGTGTTGGAGTAGACACTTGAGAGTCCCTTGGACTGCAAGGAGATTCAACCAGTCCATTCTAAAGGAAATCAGTCCTGAATATTCATTGGAAGGTCTGACGCTGAAGTTGAAGCTTCAATACTCCTGATGCGAGGAACTGACTCATTTGAAAAGACCCTGATGCTAAGAAAGATTGAAGGTGAGAGGAGAAGGAGACGACAGAGGATGAGATGGTTGGATGGCATCACTGACTTAATGGACATGAGTTTGAGTAACTCCAGGAGTTGGTGATGGACAGGGAGGCCTGGTGTGCTATGGTCCATGGGGTCACAAAGAGTCGGACATGACTGAGCGACTGAACTAAACTGAACTTGTGTGGTATTTTCTTACTATCTCACTAACTACACAATTTATTTAAGAAGATGATTTGCATTGCCTCTGTTTCTTTTACACTATCTTTTTAGGGTGAATTGGTCTGCATTATCAATTTATCTCCCTTTATGGGTCAAAACATTATCATCAAAAAGGGGCTTGCACTCAGTGAAGAGTTTATACAAAAGATGCTCCACTAGAGGAGAAATAGCAACCCACTCCAGTATTGTTGCCTGGAGATCTTCATTGACAGTATGAAAAGGTAAAAAGATATGACACCAGAAGATGATCCCCCAAGATCAGAAGGTATCCAATATGCTGCAGAGGAAGTTCAGTTCAGTCACTCAGTCATGTCCAACTCTTTGAGACCCCATGGATGACAGAATGACAGGCTTCCCTGTATATCACCAGCTCCCAGAGTTTGTTCAAACTCATGTCCATCAAGTTGGTGATGTCATCCAACCACCTCATCCTCTGTCATCCCCTTCTCCTCCTGCCTTCAATCTTTCCCAGCATCAGGGTCTTTTCAAATGAGTCAGTTTTTCGCATCAGGTAGCCAAAACATTCGAGTTTCAGCATCAGACCTTCCAGTGAATATTCAGGACTGATTGCCTTTCGGATTGACTCGTTTGATATCCTTGCAGCCCAAGGGACTCTCAAGAGTCTTCTCCAACACCACAGTTTAAAAGCATCAATTCTTTGGCGATCAGCTTTTTTTATAGTCCACTCTCACATACATACATGACTATTGGAAAAACCATAGGTTTCACTAGATGAACTTTTGTTGACAAAGTAATGTCTCTGCTTTTTAATATGCTATCTAGGTTGGTCATAGCTTTTCTTCCAAAGAGCAAGTGTCTTTTTATTTCATGGCTGTAGTCACCATCTGCAGTGATTTTAGAGCACAAAAAAATAAAGTCTCTCAATGTTTTCATTGTTTCCCCATCTATTTGCCATGAAGTGATGAAGACCAACAAGACCTTCTAGAACTAACATCTAAAAAAAATGTATTTTTCATTACTGGAATGAATGCAATGATGGGACTGTAATGCAAAAGTAGAAGTCAAGAGATACCTGGAGTGACAGGCAAATTTGGCTTTGGAGTACAAAATGAAGCAGGGCAAAGACTAACAGAGTTTTTGCATGAGAATATACTGGTCATAACAAACATCCTCTTCAAATAACATCAAGAGAAGACTCTAAACATGGACATCTCCAGATAGTCGATACCAAAATCTGATTGATTATATTCTTTTCAGCCAAATATGGAGAAGCTCTATACAGTCAGTAAAAACAGACTGAGAGCTGAAAGTGGCTCAGATCATGAACTCCTTATTGGCAAATTCAGACTTAAAATGAAGAAAGTAGGGAAAAACCACTAGACCATTCAGGTACAACCTAAATCAAATGCCGTACAGTGGAAGTGACAAATAGATGCAAGGGATTAGATCTGATAGAGCTCCTAAAGAACGATGGACAGAGGTTTGTGACATTGTACAGGAGGCAGTGATTAAGACCATTCCTATGAAAAATAAATGCAAAAAGGCAAAATTGTTGTCTGAAGAGGACTTATAAATAGCTAAGAAAAGAAGTCAAGCTAAAGGCAAATGAGAAATGGAAAAATATACCCATTTGAATGCAGAGTTCCAAAAAATAGCAAGGAGAGATAAAGCCTTCCTCAGTCATCAATGCAAAGAAATAGAGGAAAAGAACAGAATGGGAAAGACTACAGATTTCTTCAGAAAATTAGAGATACCAAGGAAACACTTCATGCAAAGATGGGCTTGATAAAGGACAGAAATTGTATGGACCTAACAGAAGCAGAAGATATTAAGAAGAGGTGGCAAGAATACACAGAAGAACTGTACAAGAAAGATCTTCATAACCCAGATAATCACAAAGGTGTGATCACTCACCTAGAGCCAGACATCCTGGAATATGAAGTCAAGTGGGCCTTAGGAAGCATCACTACGAAGAAAGCTAGTGGAGGTGATGGAATTCCAGTTGAGGTATTTCAAATCCTAAAAGATGATGCTGTGAAAGTGCTGCACTCGATATGCCAGCAAATTTGGAAAAATCAGCAGTGGCCATAAGACTGGAAAAGGTCAGTTTTCATTCCAATCCCAAAGAAAGGCAATGCCAAAGAATGCTCAAACTACCGCACAACTGCACTCATCTCACAAGCTAGCAAGGTAATCCTCAAAATTCTCCAAGCCAGGCTTCAACAGTACATGAACCGAGAATTTCCAGATGTTCAAGCTGGATTTAGAAAAGACAGAGGAGCAGAGATCAAATTGCCAACATTCGTTGGATCATAGGAAAAGCAAGAGAATCCCAGAAAAACATCTACTTCTGCTCTATTGACTACACAGAGCCTTTGACTCCGTGGATCACAACAAACTGTGGAAAATTCTGAAAGATGTGGGAATACTAGACCACCTGACCTGCCTCCAGAGAAATGTGTATGCAGGTCAAGAAGCAATAGTTAGAACTGGACATGGAACAGAGGAAGACCAGAGGGAAATTATTAAAGCTCCAAAAAGAAGTGGCTGGGCCAAAGCAGAAAAAATGCTCAGTTGTTGATGTGTCTGGCCATGAAAGAAAGCCCGATGTTGTAAATAATAATATTGCATAGGAACCAGGAATATTAGTTAGATCTATCAGTCAGTTCAGTTCAGTCATTCAGTCACATCTGAGTCTTTGCAACCCCATGGACTGCAAAACGCCAGGCCTCCCTGTCCATCACCAACTCCCAGAGTTTATCCGAACTCATGTCCACTGAGTTGGGGATGCCATCCCACCATCTCATCCTCTGTCATCCCCTTCTCCTCCTGCCCTCAATCTTTCCCAGCATCAGGGTCTTTTCAAATGAGTCAGCTCTTCCCATCAGGTGGCCAAAGTATCGGAGTTACAGCTTCAGCATCAGTCCTTCCAATGAACACCCAGGACTGATCTCATTTAGGATGGACTGGTTGGATCTCCTTGCAGTCCAAGGGATTCTCAAGAGTCTTCTCTAACATCACAGTTCAAAAGCATCAATTCTTTGGCACTCAGCTTTATTTATAGTCCAACTCTCACACCCATACATGACTACTGGAAAAACTATAGTCTTGACTAGACGGGCCTTTGTTGGCAAAGTACCGTCTCTTCTTTTTAAAATGCTGTCTAGGTTGGTCATGTGAGATGAGTGCAATTGTGCGGTAGCTTGAACGTTTTTGGCATTGCTGTTCTTTGGGATTGGAATGAAAACTGACCTTTTCCAGTCCCTTAGCCACTGCTGATTTTTCCAAATTTGCTGGCATATTGATTGGCAAATTTTCTGGCAGCACTTTCACAGCATCGTCTTTTAGGATTTGAAATAGCTCAACTGGAATTCCATAACCTCCACTAGCTTTGTTTGTAGTGATGCTCCCTAGGCTCACTTGACTTGCATTCCAGGATATCTGGCTCTAGGTAAATGATCACACCATCGTGATTATCTGGGTCATGAAGATCTTTTTTGTACAGTCTTCTGTGTATTCTTGCCACCTCTTCTTAATATCTTCTGCTTCTGTTCAATTCAGTTCACTTAAGTCACTCAGTCATGTCTGACTCTTTGTGACCCCATTAATCGCAGCACACCAGGCCTCCCTGTCCATCACCACCTCCCAGAGTTTACTCAAACTCATGTCCATCGAGTTGGTGATGCCATCCAGCCATCTCAGCCTCTGTCATCCATAGTCTTGACTAGATGGACCTTTGTTGGCAAAGTACTGTCTCTTCTTTTTAAAATGCGCTCTAGGTTGGTCATAACTTTCCTTCCAAGGAATAAGCGTCTTTTAATTTCATGGTTGCAGTCACCATCTGCAGTGATTTTGGAGCCCCAAAAAATAAAGTCTGGCACTGTTTACACGGTTTCCCCATCTATTTCTGCTTCTGTTAAGTCCTTACCATTTCTGTCCTGTATGATGAATCTAGGTAAATTGAACGTGATTAAGCAGTAGATTTGAAGATTGAACATCAATATCTTAGGAATCAATGAGCTACAATGGACGGGAATGGGAAAATTTAGTTCAGATGACCATTATCTATATTTACTGTTGTAGGCAAGAATCATTCAGAAGAAATAGAGTAGCCCTCATAGTCAACAAAAAAGTCTGAACTTGGGTGCAACCTCAAGAATGACAGGATGATCTCAGTTCATTTCCAAGGTAAACCATTCTACATCACAGTAATCAAAATCTATGCCCTAACCACTGATGCTGAAGAAGTTGAAGTTAACAGTTGTATGAAGACCTACAACACATTCTAGAACACACAAAACAAGATGTCCTTTTCATCACAAGGGACTGGAAGGTAAAATTAGGAAGTCAAGAGATACCCAGAATAACAGATAAGTTTGGCCTTGGAGTATAAAATGAAGCAGGCCAAAAGTTAACAGATTTTTATCAAGAAACATGCTAGTCATAGCAAACACACTTTTCCAACAACTCAACAGATAACTCTACACGTGGACATCACCAGACAGTCAAGAACAAAATCATATTGATTATGTTCTTTGCAGCAAAATATGGAGAAGCTCTATACAGTCATCAAAAACAAGACCTGGAGCTCACTGTAGCCCAGATCATGAACTCATTATTGAAAAATTCAAGCTTAAATTGAATAAAGTGGGGAAAACTACTAGGCCATTCAGGTATGATCTACATAAAATTCATTAAGATTATACAGTGGAGGTGAATAATAGATTCAAGGGATTAGATTTGGTAGACAGAGTGGCTGAAGAACTATGGACAGAGGTTCATAACATTGGACAGAAGGCAGTGACCAAACCACCCCAAAGAAAAGAAATGTAAGAAGGCAAAGTGGTTGTCTTTACAAACCGGAGGCTTTACAAACAGCTGAGGAAAGAAGAGAAGAGAAAGGCAAGGAATAAAGGGAAAGATATACCCAATTGAATGCAGAGTTCCAGAGAATATCAAGGAGTAAAAAGGCCTTCTTAAATGAACAAGGCAAAAAAATAGAGGAAAACAATAAAATGTGAAAGACTAGCTATCTCTTCAAGAATATTGGCGATATCAAGAGAACATTTCATGCAAGTGTGGGCACATTAAGGGCAGAAACAGAAAGGACTTAACAGAAGCAGGTGAGATTAAAAAGAGGTGGCAAGAATACACAGAACTGTACAGAAAAGGTCTTATTACCTGGATAACCATGATAGTGTGGTTACTCACACAGAGCCAGATATTTTAAAGTGTGAAGTTGGCCTCAGGAAGCATTGCTATGAACAAAGATAGTGGAGATGATGAAATTGCATCTAAGCTATTTCAAATCCTGAAAGATGATGCTGTTAAAGTGCTGCACTCAATATGTCAACAAATTTGGAGAACTCAGCAGGGGCAACAGGACTGGAAAAGGTCAGTTTTCATTTCAATCCCAAAGAATTGCAATGCCAAAGAATAATCAAACTACCATACAATTGTGCTCATTTCACATGCTAACAAGGTTATGTTCAAAGTCCTTCAAGCTAGGCTTCAGCATTATGTGAACCAAGAACTTCCACATGTACCAACTGGGTTTCAAAGAGGCAGAGGAAACAGAGATCAAATTGCCAACATTTGTTGTATCATATAGAAAGCAAGGGAGTTCCAGAAAAATATCTACCTCTGCTACATTGACTACATGAAAGTCTTTGACTGTGTGGATTACAACAAACTGGAAAATTCTTAAAGAGATGGCAGTACTCAGACCACCTTACCTGTCTTCTGAGAAACCTGTATGTGGGCCAAGAAGCAATTAGAACTGGACATGGAACAAAGGACTGGTTCAAAATTGGGAGTGCAAGGCTGTATATTCTCACTCTGCTTATTTAAATTATATGCAGAGTACACCATGTGAAATGCTGGGCTGGATGAATCCCGAGCTGGAATCAGGATTTCTTGGAGAAATATCAACAAGCTCAGATATGCAAATGATACCACTCTAATGGCAGAAAGTAAAGAGGAACTAAAGATTCTCTTGATGAGGGTAAAAGAAAAGAGTGAAAAAGCTGGCTTAAAACTCAATATTCAAAACACTAAGATCATGGCATTTTGTCCTATCATGTCAAAGCAAATAGATGGGAAAAAATGGAAGCAGTGACAGATTTTATTTTCTTGGACTCCAAAATCACTGCAGATATTGTCTGCAGTCATGAAATTAAAAGACATTTACTCCTTGGAAAGAAAGTCATGACACACCTAGACAGTGTACTAAAAAACAGAAACATCGGTTTGTCGACAAAGGTCCATATAGTTAAAGCTATGGTTTCTTTCAGTAGTCATGTATGGATGTGAGAGTCAGACCATAAAGAAGACTGAACACTGAAGAATTGATGCTTTCGAACTGTAGTGCTAGAGGAGACTCTTGAGAGTCCCTTAGACAGCAAGGAGATCAAACCAGTAAATCCTAAAGGAAATCAATCTTGAATATTCATTGGAAGGACTGATGCTGAAGCCGAAGCTCCAGTACTCTGGCCACCTGATGCAGAGAGCCTACTCACCGGAAAAAAACTCTGTTGCTGGGGAAAGATTGAAGGCAACAGGAGAAGCAGGTGGCAGAGGATGTGATGGTTAGATAGCATCACCCATTCAATGAACATGAATTTGAGAAAACTCCAGGAAATAGTGGAGGTCAGAGGAGCTTGGCATGTTGAAGTTCACAGGGTAGCAAACAGTCAGACATAATTTAGCAAATGAACAACAACAACAACAATCATTTTATCATTATAAGAAACAGAAGCACTACAGTTCGAAAGCATCAATTCTTCAGTGTTCAGTCTTCTTTATGGTCTGACTCTCACATCCATACATGACTACTGGAAGATACCATAGCTTTAACTATATGGACCTTTGTCAACAAACATTTAATTCAAATTTGTTTGAAATTAGTTTTATTTTTGTAGCTGCTGCTGCTAAGTCACCTCAGTCGTGTCCGACTCTGTGCGACCCCATAGACGGCAGCCCACCAGGCTCTGCCGTCCCTGGGATTCTCCAGGCAAGAACACTGGAGTGGGTTGCCATTTCCTTCTCCAATGCAGAGAATAACAAACCTGAACTCTATTGAATCTATTCTTTTAGCTTTAACCTTTGTGCTCTGTTGCCTGTAGTTAGTCAGGCTGGTCCTGACCTTTTGTAAAAGAATGTTGCCTATTGCCTGAAATATACAGGATAGCCCATTCCCAGGTCTCTGACCTTTAAAAGTATAACACTTTTCTATTTATATAGACATAAAAGTTACAGAAGAGAGAATAACATTTGACTTGGAGGTTTATAGGAACAAACTTTTGTTGGAGGTTTATAGGAACACTGTGACCAGATCTAATGGGACAGCTGCAAGAACAAAGGATTCCAGCACCAAGAAGTTTGGCATAAAACAAGTCACATCCCCTCTGCTTCTAGTATTAAAAAAGCTTGAATTCTAACGGGTAAGATGGTTCTTTGGGACACTAGTCTATTAGCAGGCAAATAGGGATTAGATCTGGTCTGCTGGTTTTGTGAATAAAGTAACTATTCCTTGCCCCCAAAATTCATCTACTATGTTTTTAGCCCTTGTATGGCCATCAGTATGAACTTGGACTTGGTAACATTCCCACTTGTGACTGTTGCTCTTTTACTATTACAAATGATGTCATCATAAACATTGTTTTAAATACACTTAGTGTTCCTCTGGTTATTTCCTTATAGTCCTACAAATAATTGCGGTGTTCAAATAGCACGCATTTTAAGGCTTTGACATGTAACACCAACTTACCCTCCAGAAAGAATCTATGTTTATTCTCTCTTTAGTTTTTCATCAAAGTCAATTCCTCCCAGCTTCCATCTCCATTCCACATTCACAGATGTTTACATTACATGTAAGCGGGTAATGATTTTTCCTTTTTGGCAGCTTGATAAGTACATAAATATAAATGTATATTTTCTCTTGAAGTGCTTATTTATTTCACGTCTAGTGAAACTAAGCATATGTTGTTTATTGAACATTTGTAGTTCTTCGTGTATTACTAATCAAATTCTCTTAATCATATGAGTAGTCAATGGACAATTTTATTCCTACTTGTACTATTAAAGCTTAGTAGATACAATTACAGTGTAATTATATATAAAGATAAATTTCAGGTAAATGCAGTCAATAAAAGAAAGATAACATGAAAATCTGAGTCTTTAAATAAAGCAAAATAAGACCAAAATTAACTATTTTAAGCAAGAATCTGCAAACTTGCAGCCTGCTTTTATTAATAAAGCCTTATTAGAACCCAACCATACCCGACCCCATGGACTTCAGCCTTCCAGGCTCCTCCGTCCATGGGATTTTCCAGGCAAGAGTACTGGAGTGGGGCGCCACTGCCTTCTCCGACACATTCACTTAGACATTATCAATGTCTGCTTTCACAGTACAATGCCAGAACTGAGACGTTGCCATAGACACTGTACTGCCAGGAATGCCTAAGTACATGGATCAAGAATGACTGATCATCGACAAGGGGTTAATTTCCAAAATATACAAATAGCTCACATAACTTAATAGTAAAAAGACAAACAATCCAATCAAAAATGGGTGGAAGAACTAATAGACATTTCTACAAAGAAGACATACAGATGGCCAACAGACACAAGAAACAATGTTCAATATCGCTAATGATTAGAGAAATTAAAATCAAAGCTACAGTGAGGCATCACCTCAAAAACCAGTCAGAATGGCTATTATGAAGGTGTTTACAAATAATAAATACTGGGGAGGGAGTGGAGAAAGGGGACTCGTATACTGTTCGTGGGAATGTAAATTGGTGGAGCTACTATTGAAAAGTATGGAGGTTCCTTGAAAAACTCAAAATAGAGCTACAATTAGACCCAGGAATCCCACTCCTAGGCATATGTGCAGAAGAGACGAAAACTCTAATTCAAAAAGATACATGCATCCTATTGTTCATAATGGCACTATTTACAATAGCCAAAACATGGAAGCATCCTAAATGTCTAGCAACATAGGAATAGATAAAGACAATGTGCTATATACATATACGATCGAGCATTACTCAGCCATAAACAGCATGAACTACTGCCATTTTCAGCAATAGTGATGGGCCTAGAGACTAGTAAGTCAGAGAGAGAGAGATAAACATTACATGATATCATTCATACGTGGAATCTAAAAAATAATACAAATTATTTACAGAACAGAAACAGACTCACAGATGTAGAAAACAAACTCACGGTTACTAAAAGGGAGGGGGAGAGACAAACTAGGAGTACGGAATTAATAGATACACACTACTAGGTATAAAATAAACAAGAACTTACTTTACAATACAGGGGACTATAGTCAATATCTTGGGATAACCTATATGGGAAAAGAATATGCAATATATATATATAACTCAAGTGGTTTGCTGTTTACCTGAAACTAACACAATATTGTAAATCAACATTTTTTTAAAAAGAGTGATTGCTCTTAATTGACAGACTTTATTTTCTTAGGCTCCAAAATCACTGCAGATGGTGACGGCAGTCATGAAATTAAAAGATGCTTGCTGCTTGGAAGAAAAGCTATGACAAACCTAGACAGCACATTAAAAAGCAGAGACATTACTTTACTGACAAAGGTCTGTCTAGTCAAAGCTATGGTTTTTCCAGTAGTCATGCATGGATGTGAGAGTTGGACCATAAAGAAAGTTGAGCACTGAAAAGTTGATACTTTTCAACTATGGTGTTGGAGAAAACTTTTTAGAGTCCCTTGGACTGCAAGGAGATCAAACGAGTCAATCCTAAAGAAAATCAGTTCTGAACATTCTTTGGAAGAACTGATGCTGAAGTTCCAATACTTTGGCCACCTGATGTGAAAAGCCAACTCATTACCGACTTATTAGAAAAGACTCTGATGCTGGGAAAGATTGAAGGCAGGAGGAGAAAGGGATGACAGAGGATGACATGGTTGAATGGCATCACCAACTCAATGGACATGAGTTTGAGCACACTCTAGGGAAGCCTGGTGTGCTGCAGTCCATGGGGTTGCAAAGGGTCAGACATGACTGAATGACTGAACTGACCTGAAATGTGAAACACTAGCAATATATATACTAAACTCCATTACAACCCTCGCCATTAGTATTATCATTGATTTGGGTAGTATTTAACAGTGGTCTATAATTATACATGAAAAGTAATTAAGCAATATAACTATTGAACAGGAGAACAACACTCATGTTTGCATCAAATATGAAAACAAGAGAAAATGAAAAAATGTTGAATTAGTAACATAATTCTGTCACTGAGTAGATATCTATATTAAAAAATTCCCATAACTTTCCTCTACTTTATCTTTAACCAGTTAGAAGATGAAAACAGGGGAAAGTTCTTTTTAATATCCATAAACATATAGGCTATTTTTCAAAACTAACTTTAAGGAAATCTGTTTCTTTACAAATATAAATTCAAAATTAATAAAGGCACACACCAAGTTTTGGACTGTGGAATATGCAATGCCACCAATAGAGCAATTCTAATATTCAGTTCAGTTCAGTATCTCAGTAATGTCTGACTCTTTGCAACCCCAGGGACTGCAGGAGATCAGGCCTCCCTGTCCATCACCAACTCCCTGAGTTCACTCAAACTGATGTCCATTGAGTCCGTGATGCCATCCAACCGTCTCATCCTCTGTCATCCCCTTCTCCTCCCGCCTTAAATCTATCCCAGCATCAAGGTCTTTTCCAGTGAGTCAGTTCTTCCCATCAGGTAGCCAAAGTATTGGAGTTTCAGCTTCAGCATCAGTCCTTCCAGTGAAAATTCAGGACTGATTTCCTTTAAGATGGACTGGTTAGATTTCCTTGCAATCCAAGGGACTCTCAAAAGTATTCTCCAACACCACAGTTCAAAAGCAAAAATTCTTCAGCACTCAGCTTTCGTTATAGTCCAACTCTCACCTTCATACATGACCACTGGAAAAACCATAGCCTTGACTAGATGGACTTTTGTTGGCAAAGTAATGTCTCTGCTTTTTAATATGTTATCCATGTTGGTCATAACTTTTCTTCCAAGGAGTAAGAGTCTTTTAATTTCATGGCTACAGTCACCATCCGCAGTGATTTTGGAGCCCAGAAAAATAAAGTCAGCCACTGTTTCCACTGTTTCCCCATTTGCCATGAAGTGATGGGACCGGATGCCATGATCTTAGTTTTCTGAATGTTGAGCTTTAAGCCAACTTTTTCACTCTCTTCTTTCACTTTCATCAAGAAGCTCTTTAGTTCATCCTCACTTTCTGCCATAAGGGTGGTATCATCTGCATATCTGTGGTTACTGATATTTCTCCCAGCAATCTTGATTCCTGCTTGTGCTTCATCCAGCCCAGCATTTCTCATGATGTACTCTGCATACAAGTTAAATAAGCAGGGTGACAATATACAGCCTTAATGTACTTCTTTTCCGATTTGGAAACAATCTGTCATTCCATGTCCAGTTCTAACTGTTGCTTCCTGACCTGAATACACATTTCTCAAGAGGCATGTCAGATGGTGTGGTATTCCCATCTCTTTAAGAATTTTCCACAGTTTAGACATTAAAAATAATTTCATATTTTTTAAAGATTAAAAAAAGAACTTTGTATTACCTGATAGATGAACTTAAAATTTTATCTGGACAAATGCACAGGTTTGAAAGGTAACAAAAAACTAAATTTTTACCTTTCATCTTGCAATTACTTGCTTGAGATTATAGATGTAGAGCTAATGAGATTTATTGGTACTTACTTGCTTGTTTAAAAAATATTCATAAGAGCCCAATATGTGTCAGACATTACATTAAGTAAATCCACAAACTTTATGTAATTTTTACTGCTTTTCATTAACTGCTGAGTTCAATCAACTTTAAATATAAACTTTTGTTTGTTAAAACATGTATACCTGTGGCGGATTCATTTCAATATTTGGCAAAACTAATACAATTTTGTAAAGTTTAAAAATAAAATAAAATTTAAAAAATAAATAAATAAATAAATAAAAATAAATAATACTATATATAAAACAGATAACTAATAAGAACCTTTTCATACTCTTCATGGAGTTCCTTGGACTGCAAGGATATCCAACCAGTCCATCTTAAAGGAAATCAGTTCTGAATATTCATTGGAAGGACTGATTCTGAAGCTGAAACTCCAATACTTTAACCACCTAATGCGAAGAACTGACTCATTTGAAAAGTCCCTCATGCTGGGAAAGACTGAAGGTGGGAGAAGGGAACGACAGAGGATGAGATGGTTGGATGGCATCACCAACTCAAATGACATGAGTTTGAGTAAGCTCCAGGAATTGGTGATGGGCAGGGAAGCCTGGTGTGCTGCAGTTCATGGGGTCGCAAAGAGTCAGACATGACTGAGCGACTGAACTGAACTGAATAAGAACCTACTATAGAGTACAGGGAACGCCACTCAATACTTTATAATGACCTATCTGGGAAAAGGATCTAAGAAAGAGTGGATATATATGTATATATACGTGTAACTGAGTCACTTTGCTGTACACCCAAAGCTAAAACAACATTGTAAATTAACTATACTCCAATAAAAATTTTAAAATAAAATAAAAATAAAACAATAAGATGTGTCATAGCTGACATTCAGAAACTATAATAGCTCCAAAAAATTACCATAAATTTTAAATAATGACTACTAAGTATTACCAATTATTAATAGTGATTAATACTTATCCCTAATTCCTAATTTCTAAGCAATAATCAAGTTTTAAATAAGTTAAATATTATCTCAGCTGAAACATTTTTGAAGATTTCATTGAAATTACTAGGTTTCTTAATTTCACATATTCCTATTGCTGAATTATGTACTGTATACGTATAGGATCATGCACAGTATAGATTTATTTTATTATCTCCTCATAAATCATCCCCTCCCCCAGTTCCCTTTCAGTTGTTACTCTTTTCTGAACTGACTCCAATTTTCTGACATCTTTCTGATATTGAACTTCCCATAAATTTATGTGATGTTTCTGCTAGATGCAGCTGCTCAGTGGCAAAGTTTATACTAAGGCAGTCAGACCAACAAAATGTCAAGTGAGAACAACAGTTTGGCAAAGGTCCTGCAGTATGCCATACTGGCCTATTCTCGTAGGTCTAACTTTTTCTAAAGGCACCAACAACAGCATGGAAGTTGAGGAGAAGGAGTAGCAGAGAAAGGAAGCAGTTAGAATGAGTGGGACAAGGAAGAACAGAATAATGAAGCAAATGTCACTAATGACTAATAGTTTAACCATTTGAAGAATATTTTAATAATCAACCTTCTCCAGATTTTTTTTCTTTCTAATTACTATTATTCTGTATACAAAATTACTTACATAGGATTTGCATAACTTTCAAAGATTATCATGTAATCATTTGTTCATAGTTATTAAAAGTTGTTTTTCTTTTTTCGTTTTTACCTTCTCATATTTTGAACCACCAGTCATCTCCTCCCCAGTCGTCAGGCTCACCTTTTTTTATCTTTACAATATTAGAATTTTTGTAACAAGTGATTGAATTGAATTTCTCCTTCTAGCCTGTTAGTCTCTCCACAAACACCACACAAGCACACACACGTGTGTGCACACACATACATTCATGCACTTCATTTGTTTGTCCAGTCTCTTCCACTTACACTTTTTGCATGCAATCTCAGCTGCTCAGACCCATATTTGCAAAGAAAATGCACTTCCAAATCTATACAGCCTTTTTTTTCAATAAAGGAACTTTATATGAGTGTACCTGTTATACTACAACAACTTTTCAAACATCAGTTTTCTATCTTCTTATATAGTTGGACCTCTATTAGATATCCAATTGAGGAAGAGAAAAAAAATATTCGACAGAATACTCAATATCCCTAGAAATAAGCTAATACAGTTTCTGAAGAACAAGAACCATATCTGATTTTCCCCTTCAGTGCCTGATCAATGTTCAGTGTTTGATATATATTTTTTGAATAAGTGAATTTAAGAGATTGAAGGAAGTCAAGAAAAAACATTTATTGAGAAACAGGTTACCATAGTGGTTAAAAGCAGATTCTGGGTCCTAATGTTGTAGTTAGAATCCCATCTACACACTTACCACTTTCTGAACCTCTCTGTGCCTCAGTTTCCTCTTCTGCAAAATGGGGATAGCAATAGTAACTACTTCATAGAGTTATTTTGAGGATCACTTAAACTAATATATGTTGAATATTTAAAACTTGGTAAGCATTATATACATCTCTTATACTTTTAGTGGATTTATCAATCTTCCCTCAATTAAAAAAAAAAAAAAAAACTGACTTCTGACTTCTATACAACTCATTTGCCTATCATTTCTGGAGGAAGATGGCTGGGTCTTTAAAAGGTCATTCTCTCCTCACTTTCCTAACATTTTATGGAAACCACATTTTTTGAAATGGATTTTTTGCTCTGGGCTAAAATGAAGAAACAAAAAAGGCAAAATGTAGTGGTAAGTGAACTAATGGAGGATCACATTTACTGAAGTGAGCAAATGGAGCAGAAAATTATGTAAAGTGAGTTACAAGATACTCTATTTAGTCTAGTGCATAAAACAGGGGGTGAAGAGTTAGGGGATTTAGGTTAGAGGTCCAACTCCAATACTTAGTAACTCCTTTATTTCGCACTCCTTTATTTTCACCTTTCCTAGTATCATTTTTTTTTATATGTCACTATACCACAAACCATGCCACAGGGTTCCTGTGGAAGTAAATAAAATAGTTAAGTTAAAGCATATGTAAACCAAAAATTTAGTACTATATACTGAATTCTGAATAATTTATATAAGGTACACTGGTCTTTTCCTTTCAATTTTTCTATTTAATTTGATTCCCCATCTAATCTTGAAATAATACTAAACATTTAAATATTGTTCCTAACTCTTTTTAGACATATTAGTTGCCACACTACATTACAAATACTAGAGTTAATAGACTATGGACTGCAGTTCTGTGAATCCAATTGTTATATTTCTTTACATAAGCCATTCATTTTTAATTAAACCTCTGTTCTGCAAACATATTACTGTACTTCAAAACAGAATGATTTTAGTAGTGTTTGATTTTCTTTGTCATGCATTAAATTGTATCAACTCTTGATGAACAACACAATCCAAGAGAAACAGAAAGGGCAATCTATGAACACACTACCGTGGCTCTGTTTAGGCATCCAGTAATTGCACACCTATGAATCACTAGCCACTGTACTGGGAGCAGGGGACGTGACATAGACAAATCATCCTGGCCCTGTCCTACCCACAGTGCAATCTAGTGAATGACATTTAAAATTAAACAAGATATTAAAATCTATAAGAATAAATGATATGACAAGGCAGTACAAATAACCTTTGGAAGTCAAAAGAAAAATAACTTGGGATAAAAATGTAGGGAAAGTCTCCTGGAGGAAGAAACTTCATTCCAAGACCTGAAGACAATTAACCAGAGTGAAAAAAAGATTATATGGCACATTTAAAGAAGTAAGACATCCAGAGTATTGGTAGCATAAAAAGTCATGGGGAAATGTCATAAATAAGAAAGCAGGAAGTAGATCAAGTTCAATAACAGTGGAAATCCACTGAAACATATTAAACAGGAGCATGGTCTGATTAGATTTGTGTTTTAAGAGGCTAGCTTAAATAGTTCTTTATAAAATATGGATTGGTTTACGAAAGCTTTATGAGAGTAAGATGATTTTGAGAGAAACCAACTAGAATTCTGCACTGTATCTCAGGTGGGAAATGATGGTGGTTTTCACAAGGGTAATTGCAATAGAAAACATTACAATGGAAAACTGTCTGAGTGTGATGATTCCTTCACTGATTTGTTTAGCCATTCATTTAACCATTACTAATTAAGAGTCTATTTGGTCAGGCAATGAGCTGTGGCTGTGAACATAGCCTTAGACAAGATATGCATGCCTTCATTTGTTTATAGTCTAACAGAATAATTAGGAATAACTAGTGTACTGCCATTTGAGAAACAAAACTGGTCCTTCTCTTGCACCTTTCAAGAAAGTCTATTTCCATCCAAGTGGAGATGCTCAACAGGTCACTAGAAGGGGCCTATAATTCAGGAAAGAGGTTTGGAACTGACACATAGAGTAGGGAGCCCAAGGCACATAGATGGCAATAAAAAAATGATTCCAGGAAGAGAAGGCACGGTAACACAAGGAGAGGAAACAGGACAAAAAGGAAGGAATTCAATATTTAAGCGGGGGGAAGCAGCCTTTAAAAAAAGATGAGGTCCATGGTGAAAAACAGAAAGAAAATTAGCAGCCTGTGGTGTCCTAAAAGCCAAGAAAAGAGAATTTCAAAAAGTTGAGCGCATTCAACACTGTCAAATGCAACCAAAAAGTCAAAAGTAAGAATTTTCTACAGCATAGGATTTATTATCCCATAAGCCACTATGACTATGTGGAAAACAGTTTCAATGAAATGGTAGATTGGACATAAAATTTTAGTGAACAGAGGTTAAGATCCTACATTTTGTAAATTAATATCATGTATGAATTTATAATATCAGAAAGGCATATTTGGCATCAATATCTTAACTACATGATTGTTTCCACAACTTCCTTCTACCCTAGATTTATCTAACATGCCCATGTCCAATATGAAGACTGGTACCTAGAAATAAATAAGATTCCAGTTATAACCTGACCTGCATGAAATAGGGTAGAGCCATCAGTTTGTTAATCTGTAAATTGTACTTTATTAGACATTTATAAGAATCCTGATTAGTTTCTGTGGTAAGGACTGGTTTGTAGGGAGGCAATCTCACTGGTAACTCATGAGAAGTTTGTTACCTTGTTATTGACTAAATCTTTTGTACCTTTAAGCTCATTCTCTATGACCCTTCATTTTTATGTTGGCATTTTATTTCTAATTAAATGGTTTTATTAAAGATTCAACCCATTGTTCAATCTAGGATGTCTTTGCAGAAAAAAACATATTTATTTAACAAATTCTTTGTGGTTTTTGCAATGCTAGGCAATACTAAATTTTCTACGGAGTTTCTTTCTATCCTACTTTTACATTTCCTTTGAAGGTGATCAGCATGCCATTCATTGTCCTTGTCCAAAGTATTAACAAAGATACTGACCAAGGGATGACCAAAGACAGAGGCCATAACACACCATCAAAAATCACCCTTCTTACAGACATCAATCTATTAAGAAGTATATTTAGGATATAGCCACTCAATCAATAAGTTACTAACTTGCCTGCCTAAACTATCACATAAGATACATATCCCCAGATTGTTCAGCAGTTCAGCATCAGACATTCTCAAATGTCTTGTTAGACATTCATTTAGTTGCACCAATTCTACCACATTTCCTTGACTGATCTGTCTAATGAACATAGCAAAAAATAGTAACAACTATAACATTTTAGTAAAACTTGACCCAAGCTAGTTCACAGTGGTCATCGTTCTATTTTCTGTCTATCCATGCATTATTTTAGATAATAAAGAATGCCTTAAGGTAAGAACAATGTAGGTCAAAGTGTAGGTCTACAGTTTCTAGAGTTGTCTTTTTAATTTTGAAAGCTGTGCACAAAAATTGGAACACCAATCATCCATGGCTTCTCTTTTTTACAATAACATTGCCTGGAAATCCTATCAGTGCTCTGGGATTTAACTAGTCTGTATAAGGAAACATAAGTGTATTTAGATTACCTATTTACTTAAAGATATGTTTAATTTTCTAAGGTTTAAATTTTCT
The DNA here is from genome assembly GCF_055505025.1 of Bos grunniens. Lineage (NCBI taxonomy): Eukaryota > Metazoa > Chordata > Mammalia > Artiodactyla > Bovidae > Bos > Bos grunniens. The sequence continues at coordinate 53,059,322 of NC_141173.1, forward strand.
CTAACTTAACTGTATCCATTTATTTTCAAAAAAGAGAAATTAATCTGATGGTCTTCCCACCTTTTCTCTGCTTTGGTACTTTATACTAGAGTTCCCTGAAAGTTCACATACCATCTTTATTGTGATGCTGAGGACATTTTTCTCACAGTTCATTTAGAAAAACAGCCAAATTGCTTCTCATTAATATGCACTTGCATTCAACTTTCCAGATATTTTTCCTAAGTTGCTTCTGTTTCAGAACAGTTTTTATTATGTTAGGAATAACTTGAATATCCCTGATGGACTTATTGGGAAGACTACATTATCTATTATTCAGTAGACTTGCTTGAGCTTCACAAAACCATTGCTCTGGATAATTAATAAATAAACCTGCCAATAAAATAATTCATGTGGAACAGACAACAAAGTAAATATATTTATTTGCCAAAATTTTCTAGCAGGAGCATTATTAAATGAAGCTCTATTATTTTCTTTTTATTTGGCTTGAGATCCAACTTACCTACTTCATCAAATAAAATACTTTTCTGTTAGAGTCATCATAAGAGGACAGAGTGTAACATTATTAAAAAGTGGTTCATCACTTGTTATGGCAATACACCTTTGAAGGGCACAGAAATTATTTTAATTGGATAAATTAGATGTTCTTTGTGTCCATATGGAGTGTTGAATTTAATGATTTGGTTGAATGGATGTCAGTGTTTCTGTTCAATCTTTCAATTAAACTAATATTAATCTTACATTTTCTAAAGAAAGCTTAATAGCACAAGATAACTATGGTATCTCCAGGACATACAGTAAGGTCACTGGATATAAATGAGCCCACAATGTTTTTCTGAATAATTTTGTAGCAAAGAGGGAAGCTGTGGAAATTATAGTTATATTAGCTTTTCTCCCTTTCAGTCTCTTCAGACCAATGCTAAAAGATTTATGTCTTTCTTTTGTCATATTGTTATATCTTACACAGATACACTACTTTATTAAGACCTGTAAAATCATGAGTTAATTTCTTGTTTTGTCTGTTTAAACTCACAGAAATCAAGATAGCCTTTTAACCAATGCTTTTTCATTTCTGAAAGGTATATTAAAATTATAATATCTTTCTCTGTTTTTCACAACTAATTTGATGTGATTTATGCAATGTGTTGACTCATTGGAAAAGACTCTGATGCTGGGAGGGATTGGGGGCAGGAGGAGAAGGGGACGACAGAGGATGAGATGGCTGGATGGCATCACTGACTCGATGGACGTGAGTCTGAGTGAACTCCGGGAGTTGGTGATGGACAGGGAGGCCTGGCGTGCTGCGATTCATGGGGTCGCAAAGACTCGGACACGACTGAGCGACTGATCTGATCTGATCTGATGCAATGTTTCAATCACGTATCATCATGGTAGAAAACAGATTGGGTACGAATTATCTTTAAGAATTATATAAAAAGATAAAGTTATAAAATCAAAATCATTTTACATTGCTCATAAAATAGTGAAATTTCGAGGGTGCTTCAATTTAAAAATGATTGGGGTTCTAGGAACGTGACTCAAAGAGGCTGTAAAATTACAAGGACACTTCATCAATTCTATGAGCATTTCCATCCAGTGGTTATCAACAGCACAACTTGCTGAGTATTTGTAGGAAAGCCTTGTTCTTTCAAACTGAAGAACTCTTAAAAATATGAAGAACCTCCAATGATGTTAAATTGCAGCATATAACATACATGCCTCCAAATTCAATTCATTCTCTAAATAAAAACATTATTATTATTAAAATATAAAAGGTCTACTAACAACAGAATAGCAATCTATCCCATTCAATTCAAACGCCAAGTTACTATAGCTGCTGTCTCCCAATCTGGGATTTTCTGACATTAGGAATTATTCATCAAACAAGATTATATATTTCTTATTGACTGGTTATTTCTTTGCTTCTACTTTTTATACAACCTCATGTCTGACTCTTTGCAACCCTGTGAACTGTAGCCCACCAGGTTCCTCTGTCCATGGGATTCTCCAGGCCAGAGTACTGGAATGGGTTGCCATGCCTTCCTCCAGGGGATCTTCCCAACCTCGAGCCTGAACCCACATCTCTTATGTCTCCTGCATTGGCAGGCGGGTTCTTTACCACTACCACCACCTGGGAAGCCCGTACAACTTCTATGCCTTTAAAATTAGAATTAGAGTCTTCACACTGTGTTTCTAATAGCAGTCTTTCCCATGTAGACCAAATCTCTCTTGCATCTGCTTTTCTGTCTAGTTCCAAATGACAACAGGCTTTTGTTGTTGCTGTTGTTTAGCCACTCAGCTGTGTCAGATTCTTTGTGACCCCATCAATGCCAGGCTCCTCTGTCCATGGGATTCTCCAAGGAAGAATTCTGGAGTGAGTTTGCCATTTCCTTTTCCAGGGGATCTTCTTGATCCAGGGATCAAACCCACATGTCTTGCATCTCTTGCAAGTCTCCTGCATTGCTGGTGGACTCTTCACCACTAAGCCACCAGGAAACCCAAATAAAAACAATATTACTTTTAAAATATAAAAGGCCTGCCCACAACAGAATAGCAATCTATCCCATCCAATTTGATTGCCAAGTTACTATAGCTATTATATCTCCCAATCTGATATTTATTGACATGAGGAATTAGTCATCAAACAAGATTATATATTTCTTTTAAACTCCTCTTGGGTCATTATTTTGAAATTATTTCTACATTTCTTGCTAAGGTTTCTATGAGCTTTGGAAGCTATTATAAATTTAGATAAATTATGTATATTTGTGTATAAAATACAAAGTATGTCTTCTCAAAAGATATTTATAAATAAAGCTAAATATTCAAGAAATATATATGATTCTTCTGAGTTTATTTATACACCTATAAAAGAGGGATAATAATGTCTATCTCAAAAGTCCATTGTGGAATTTTTATGCATAAAGAGTCTTCTATACTGCCTAATACATAGTAGATGTACAAAAAATAGTTACTATTTTGATATCATCATCATTATCATCATAATAATCATTGCAAACCTGAAGTTTCATGTTACATAGGAACTATTTGATTGTAATTATAGCTCTATGGCAAATTTCATCATCCTGAGCAGAGTGTTCACGTTTTGAGACCTTATCATAAAATGTTTATAATTATATCTGGATTGTGGATTTTATTTTATATTTCTTTTTTTTTTCTTTTCTCAACTCTATTATCTGTTGTGGGTTTTTTTTTTTTACATTAAATACATATTACTTACACAAAACAAGAACAAATACTATGTACTATTTTTCCAAGTATACCTGGCACTCTTCTATAAAACTGCACTGACAGGCAACAGACAATTATATGGCATATCTAAGGAAAATGAAAACAGAAGATAGTATCTAAAGAGAGTCAGAAACTGCAATGAGATACAGATGATAAATTAAGATTATGGAACACCTCATGAGTCACAAATTCCTTCCATACGCTTAGACCAATGTGAGCTGCAGAGAAGGCCTCTCTTCTCTACGCTTCCCACTATTACTTCTCCAGTGGCTCAGCCAGAAGATATTGGGGTATAGACGGTGCCCAACCTCTTTTGTTAAAAGAACTGCCTGGATGAGCACTGGCATTCTAAGTCAGCTGGTGAGGCTCAGCTATGGAGAATGAGACTTGGGTCAAAATGTCTAAGCCAGGTCTTCTGATCTTAAATTCCTTTTCTTTAAATCTGGAAGTCTAATTATCCCTAACAGCTTATGCATAAGCTATTGAAACTGAAGAAGAAAAAGATGGTTCTGATGGGCCACCATTCAATAGAGGTGGAAGAGATTATATAGACACTTAGAATCAAGGAACCTGGCTTAAACCTCTTGACCTACATAATGTTATCAATCCAATTTCCCTTGCAGTGGGGATTATCAGGCACGTGCACAGTAATTAATACATTGCTTCTTTGTTCCTCATTAACTATTGTTCTTTAACAGATTTGCTTCTTTGAAAATAAGCCTAAACGGAAGATGGAGTTACTGGCAACTCCAACACATCTTGAATGCCAACACATGTTGTAAAAGCATGAAGGACAGGCATCCAGTTTAAAGGTGAGATAATCATCTGGAAAGAATCTTTGGAATGAGTCAAGACAGAGTTTTAAAAGGTGAGTAGGAGTAATTAGGTGAAGAGAAAGGGAAAGTTCCCTGCTAAAAGACACCTTGACAAAGTGAACGAGACAAAGCATGTGACTAGGGAAACAACAGCAGATTTAGAAAGCTAAAGAATAATTTACAACACAGACAGGGACAAGAACAGAACCAGTGGCACGGGCCAAGCCCTGCAGAGCTTTGAACGCCAACAAATGAACTTAGTCTCCAATCTATAAATGGAAAACCATTAAAGAAATCTAAAACATGAATTTTATCAGCAGTTAAGTGGGAGAGAGATAAAGCTGAAACAGGAAATCAGTTTGAAGGCTGTAACAGTCAAAGAAGAAAAAACTGACCTCATTTGACCATCAAGATATAAAAAACTGATGATGTACTAATTCACATTTAATAAAATTTAGACCATTTTGGAGTACCATTCCTTGAAACTTTGAATTTAATCCAAAGGGGAACTGAAAAGACTTGATTCTAAATAATATATAGAATTACGGAAGAATGCGACTTCTGTGAGTTTACTGTAATGCATTGTCACTGGCAGCATAGAGACTGAATTGAAGAAACTTTGGACTGGGGATTTTCTGTTCTGCCAGGAACTAGGAATCCTACTGAAGTGTCAAGCCCAATGGCAGAAAACAGAGATGGGTTATCAATACAACCGTGAAGGGTTTTAATAACTGCTACTCCATGCTTTCATCAAATGACAAACTATGATTGTCCAATCAGTGGCATACTGACATTTGACTTCTCAATGTATTCTCTTATTCCTTTGTATGATACTTGAAATATCTGTAAGCAGATATTTCAGATATATTTAGAAATATCTGAAATATCATTGGCATGCAGGGGACCAATTTAAGAGCATGGATGTTTGTTTGAGGAATAGAAAACCTAAAAGAATAGATAATTATCTGGACTTCGTTTAGCAGATCTGAGTGCAAAACCCAGTTTAATTATTTATTTGGTCAGAGTCAATATTATATAAAACTGTTGGTATGCCTCTGAAGATCACAACCAATCTCCCATTTTTTTTCATGTCCTATGGATAGGTTTGGATATATTTGTGAGTTTGTTTTATTTTTTCTTGATTTTTTTTTAATTGAAGGATAATTACTTTATAGAATTTTGTTCCAAACAAGAGCTGAGTCTGTCCTCCTAGGCACACAGTGTAAATCTTTCTTTATAATATTTTATTATTTAAAAATTAGCTTAAAATTAAACATTCATAAATAGTTTGATTCATTAACATTAATTTGAGGTTTTTAAATAAAACTATTAGAGTAAATTAACTGAATTTTTAAACTGAAATTTTGTAACAATGCATAACATTTGAATTTCAGAATTTATCATAAGAAGGCAAACATTTGAGAAAATAATATAATTTCTTAAGGATAACATATGTTAGAATTTATACTTTATGACAGAACAGGAAGTCCTAAGTTTAGAATTTCTCCAAATTTGCATTAATTTAAATTTAGAGTTAAATTAAGTTTAAATTAAGTTAAATTTAGAGTCTAAATTTTTAAAAGTGTAATATTTTATATAATTATTAGACACAAAGCTATATTAGAGATAGGATTACTATTTTATGCAAGATTCACAATCTATAAAATTTCTAGTATCTCCTAAATGCTTAACAAGCAATACAAATTGTATATATAAATTGGCTTCAAACTACTAATTAAGAGTCTTAAAATAATTCAAATAACTGATGAAAAACTTAAAAAATAAACATTTTATTTTTGGAAAATCCATTTCTGTTAAAAATACATATATATATATATATATATATATTTCCTACATTTCCATTTTTCCCTAATTCATCATTATATATCATCACAGAATATTTGATAAGTCTGCTGTTCATTTACTACATTTCACATTTTCTAAAAATCATAATCTCCACCAGTATTTTAGTTGCTTACTGGAGAAGGGGTATTTTCCTCATAAAGAAAGAGAAATGTCTGAAATACTGAGAACTAAGCTGTGTGAATGACTCTGATTGTCTGTAACTTTTTTTCTTTACATGTGATAGTAGTGTGACAGAATATGGCTTCCTTCTAAAACATCAGAGCCAAAAGATTAAATGGTTTATTTTATTTTTTCAAAATTATATGGCACTTTTCTTCTACACACAAATGTGAAATCATACCTTAAAATACACCTAAAAGACTTATATCATCCAAACACATATTGTATATAGATGTTGCTCCCAAGAAGTCTAAGAATGCCACTCCCTATTCTGTAGATGTATTTGGAATTATTTCTTTTAAAAGAAGAGAAAGAAAGAAAGACAAGAAAGCTTTTCTGCACAAAGCTAATGAGCAAGAAATCTGGGTAGTTTGCAAAGTAAGCATTTATAAACAGCAATTGTACATGCTTTAACTCATCAAACAATCAATCATTCATGTTTATTGAACACCTATTATGTGTAAATCATTGTTTCATAACTGAGACTTGGGAGAGCTTTGATCAAATCAATAATTCAACTGTGAAAAACAAGCCCAGAGGTGCACCTATTCTTTCTAGTTTTCTGTATCCTAGATTTACATTCATGCTATTAAGTTGGCCCCTGGCATTATGAGATTTAGTTAATCCATTAATTCTAAAATCACAATAAGATGTGTGTGTTATAAGGATATTGGCTAAGGGTACATCCACAAAGCTTCATTTGCTATCTAATCTGTAAGATCCTCTCACATCCACAGTTTGGGTTTCCCTGGTGGCTCAGACGGTAAACATCTTCCTGTAGTGCAGGAAACATGGGTTCGATCCCTGGGTCAGGAAGATCCCCTGGAGAGAGAATGGCTACCCACTCCAGTATTCAGTATGCCTGGAAATTCCATGAACAGAAGAAACTGGCGGGCTACACTCCATTGGGTTGCAAAGAGTTGGACACGACTGAGCTACTAATACTTTTACTACTTTCTTTCACATCCACAGTTAGGGGAACAGGTGCCCTGATCTTTCAGAGACAAGATACATTAGCAATTGCTGGGCTCCTCTCAACTGCTTTAGCCCTTCTAGGTTTAAGGTATCATGGTTCCCATCTCTCTATGAACCATGATTCAGACATACTTCTTTGATTCCTCTCAGGTTTGTTGTTGTTGTTCAGTCATTCAGTTGTGTCTGACTCTTTGCAACCCCATGAACCGCAGTATGCCGGGTTTGCCCTTCACTATCTCCTGGAGTTTGCTCAGACTCATGTCCATTGAGTCGTTGATGCCACCCAACCATATCATCCTCTGTAACCTCCTTCTCCTCCTGCCCTCAATCTTTCCCAGCATCAGAGTCTTTTCCAGTGAGTCAGCTCTCCTCATCAGGTGGCCAAAGTATTGGAGCTTCAGCTTCAGCATCAGTCCTTGAAATAAACTTTCTTCTTTGATTCCTCTCAGGTTAATCACAAATATTTTATCTACTGCAGAGTAGCTTTTAGCCTAGCTTGGTTAATTTACAAATGGCCTATGCCAATTCTCCTAAGATCACTTATGCAGTTTGACTCAACCACACTGTTCACCAAGCAGATAATAAAAGAAATTCATTTATTTGCATGCTGTGAGAGTCCCTTGGACTGCAAGGAGATCCAACCAGTCCATTCTGAAGGAGATCAGCCCTGGGATTTCTTTGGAAGGAATGATGCTAAAGCTGAAACTCCAGTACTTTGGCCACCTCATGCAAAGAGTTGACTCATTGGAAAAGACTCTGATGCTGGGAGGGATTGGGGGCAGGAGGAGAAGGGGACGACAGAGGATGAGATGGCTGGATGGCATCACTGACTCGATGGACGTGAGTCTGAGTGAACTCTGGGAGTTGGTGATGGACAGGGAGGCCTGGTGTGCTGCGATTCATGGGGTCACAAAGAGTCGGACATGACTGTGTGACTGAACTGAACTGAGCTGAACTGAAACAAAAAAAAATAAAAACATGGAAATAAAAACATGGAAATAGCACCCAATTGACCATTCCCAAATGTATAAATGTCTTACACTTGATCCTATAGCAGAATGTTCCTATAATTTATCCCCTTGAGCTGGATATGGTTTATAATTATAAATAGCAACTCTTGGACCATGATTCTGCTTCTTAGGACCTTTATCTTCCTGCCCAGTGAAAGCCAAAAGAGAGTAAGGACAGAGGACATTATCCAAGAAGAATGTCTGTAAGATCCACTGTAGCAGTTGTGATCTGAACAACGTGTCATCAGTTTATCCAGTTCTTAATCCACATTGCTTTCAATGATCCATCACAGAAGACTAGAGCAGTGTGTTATGATATTGCAATGGGAAGGAAGAGTGGTTTATTTTCTCCTTAGTTTCAGCCTAAATATTATTAGCTCAATTGACCTATTTTACCGAAAGAGACAAGTTTTTACATAGGACTTTGTCTCACATTGTTTACCTCACAATACACCCACTATCCTTACTGCAGAAGATGGTTTATTTCTCTGAGATATTAGAAACAATTAGCAGAAATCTTCCACAGACTTCCACCACCAAATCAACCCACTCATTTGCATCTAGGTACAAATAATCTGCTTTCCCTCCTTTTATAATGGCTGTGTTTTTGATGCTATTCAATGCTAACATCACCTACGCATTAGATCCTATCTCTCTCACCTTCTCAAAGGTATTATTCTAGAAATTCTCCTGCACTACCTTTTTTTCCCTTCTGGTTTATGTTATTAGCACAGAAATACGCTGTTTTTTCCTCTTTCTTTAAAAACAACCAAATTTATGATCAACCAATATTTGATGGGAAGCCAAAAATACTCAATGAAGGAAAGAGAGTCTCTTTGATAAATCAGATCAGATCAGTCGCTCAGTCGTGTCCGACTCTTTGCGACCCCATGAATCGCATCACGCCAGGCCTCCCTGTCCATCACCAACTCCCGGAGTTCACTGAGACTCACGTCCATCGAGTCAGTGATGCCATCCAGCCATCTCATCCTCTGTCGTCCCCTTCTCCTCCTGCCCCCAATCCCTCCCAGCATCAGAGTCTTTTCCAATGAGTCAACTATAGTCATATGTAAAAGAATAAAATAAGATCCCTATCTCACACCACTTCCAAAACTTAATTTTAGATGTTTTAAGAACTTAAATGTAATACTGGAAACCATAAAACTACTAGAAGAAAGCATGGGAAAAAAAGGCTCCCTGACATGAGTCTTGGCAGTGATTATCTGGATAACACAATTAAAGCACAAACAACAAAATAAAAAATAAGCATATGAGATTACATCAAACTAAAAGCTTGCAGAGCAAAAGAAATGATCAAGAAACTGAAAAGAAAGCCTAAGGAATGAGATAAAATATTTGTAAACCACATATCACATAATGGGTTAATATCCAAAATATATAAGCACTCATACAATTGAATAGCCAAAAAACAAATAATCCAAATAAATATGTGAAAGGGACCTAAATAGACATTTTTCCAAAGGAGGTGTATTAATTGCCAACAGGTACATGAAAAAGTACTCAAAAAATCATTAATCATAAGGGAAATGTAAATCAAACCACAATGAGATATCACTTCATGGCTGTTAGAATGGCCATCATCAAAAAGACAAGAGATAACAAACATTGGCAAGGATGTGGAAAAAAGGGAACCCTTATGCACTATGGGTACAGTTTAATTGTTATGGAAAACAGTATGGAGTATCCCATAAAATTAAGAACTATCAGACTATTCAACTATTCCACTTCTGGGAATATATCTGATGGAAATGAAAACACTGTTAAGGGATCTCTGCACCTGCATGTTCAGCATTATCTACAATGGTCAAGACATAGAAACAACTTAAGCACCCATCAACAGGTGAATGAATTAAAAAGTTGTGGTTTACATATCTGTATAATTCAGTACTATTATGCCATAATAAAGAAGGAAATTCTGCCATTTGTGACTCAACATGAATGGAGCTTGAGGGCATTATGCTATGTGAAATAAGCCAGACAAAAACAAATACTGTATGATCTCACATATATAACAAATCAACTTAAAAAAATGAACAAAAAAGGAGATCAGATTTGTGGTTACTAGAAGAGGAAGGGAGAAGGGGAATTGGATGAAAGCGGTCAAAAGGTACAAACTTCCAGTTTATAAGATAAATAAGCAGTGGGGATGTAATGTACATGATGATTATAGTTAACATTGCTATATGGTTAACAGAGTAGACTCAACAGTTCTAATCACAAGGAAATTTTTATTTCTTTTTTTGATATCTGTATGAGTTGATGTATGTTAACTGAAGTTGTGGTAATCATTTCATGATGTATCAAAGTCAAATGACTATGCTGTATACCTTAAAATTATATAGTGGCATATGTCTATTATATCCAAATAAAACAGGGTTGGGGTACAAAACAAAAACACCAGTTGACACCACCTTCTCTTTCTAGTCACCAGATCTTTTCTATAAACCCTTTGCAGCAAAATTCCTAGAAGATGTTGTCTACTTGCATTATTTTCATTGTTTCCAATAATATTCACATTCTCTCTGGAATCCATTCCTGAGTTTTGTTCTCATATTTCACCAAAACTGCTCTGAACATGGCCAACAATAAACTTCACATTGCTAAATTTAGTGGTCAATTCTAGTGCTCATCTTATTTCACCTATAGCACATTATTTGTTACACATGAAACAGACGAGCTTCGTTTGGCTTCCTGTAAACCATAATTTTCTGGCTCTCCTCCTAAATCACCAGTTTCCCCTTCTTAGTCACCTTTACTTGTTTCTCCTCATCTCTCTGACCTTTCAGAAAAGGCAATGGCAACCCACTCCAGTACTCTTGCCTGGAAAATCCCACGGACAGAGGATCCTGGTAGTCCATGGGGTCGCTAAGAGTCGGACACGACTGAGTGACTTCACTTTCACTTTTCACTTTCACGCATTGGAGAAGGAAATGGCAACCAGTGTTCTTGCCTGGAGAATCCCAGGGATGGAGGAGCCTGGTGGGCTGCCGTCTATGGGGTCACACAGAGTCGGACATGACTGAAGCGACTTAGCAGCAGCAGCAGCTCTGACCTTTTATATTGGAAGTCCCAGTGCTCAGTCTATAGATACTTTCTTTTATCCATCTACTCTTACTTCCCTAGTAATCTCATGCAGACTAATAGCTTTAAATACCCATCTCTAGGCTGGCAATTCTTAAATTTCTATCCCTAGAACCAATCTCTTAATTGAACCTCACATTTTTACACCTAACTGTTAAATTCACATCTTTAGTTGGATGTTTAATATAAAACACAAATGTAACATAAAATAAACCTAAATCACTTGTTTTCAATGAAACTTGTTCCTACTTCATACTTCCATCATTTCACTAAATGATAACTCTATATTTTCAGTTGCTCAAACCAAAGTCTTATCACTTTCATCTCTCACATCTCATAATCAGTCCTTCTGCAAATCTTGTCAGTTCTGTCCTCAAAATAAATGTCAGATCTAACCTTTACCCTGGAGGAAGGAATGGCAACCCACTGTAGTATTCTTGCCTGGAGAATCCCATGGACAGAGGAGCCTGGCGGGCTACAGTCCATAGGGTTGCAAAGAGCCAGACATGACTGAAGCAACTTGGCATGCACACAACTTTTACCACTATTTCTACTGCTACCATTATGAACCAAAATATCAGTATTTCCCATTTATATTATTGGAATGTTCCTTTAACTAGTCTCCCTGCTTCCCTTAAGGCCCACTAAGGTCTATTCTCAATACATTGGCCAGAGTGATCCTTTTAAAATGTAAACAAGATGAACCTGAGACACTGAGTCACCCTGTTTTCTCCTACTTCAGTTGTTCTTCCCTCTCCATAGTCTTTATTCATTCTGCTCTCTCAAGTTCTTACTGTTGGGGAGCCACAAAGGTCAGTCCTTGGTCCTTTTATATTCTCTCTATAACAGTTTGTAATTGCATCCAGTATCAATGCCATAAATATCATCTATTAATATATCCCAACAATTCCCAAGTTTATGTATCTTGTTTGGCTATATACATGGAATTGCCTGCATGATTCTTCCAACTGGATATCAAACATGTATCTCAAATTCACTGTTTCTGAAACTAAATCTGTTGCACTTGTGTCTTTCCCATAATAGGCCATGTCAACTTCATTCTTCAATTGCTCAGCCCAAAAACTTGGAGACACTTTACATCTCTATTTTTTTATAAGCTATATCCCCAAATTAGCAGCATCAGCATAACCTGATAAATTCTAAAAACTACAAATTCTCGAGCTTACCCCAGACCTACTAAATGAGGAACTCTGGATTAGGCCCAGAAATCTCTGTTCAACAAAATCTCTAGCTGATTCTTGTAGTTCATTCCAGGTGTTCAAGTTTAAGCACTCCTGCACAAAAGAATATTGAGAATCTTACTGAGAACTGAAAAAACTTAGGAGCAAAGGCTGGTTCTTCAATTAAAAGTTAGTGTTCTTTGCAGGCCACTGAATAATCATAGATTCTGTTGTTAAACATGACAGGGGTCTCATGGAGTTTGGGTGAGTATGTGATATGTCATGGCTAGAGCATAGTATGTAAGGAATGATGGCCTGGGTTAAAGGACTATCCTGACTTATTACCTACACATTCTCCACTTCAGTATTTTCATCATTCTTTTCTGTAAAATAAGGAAAATAATATTTATCTCACAGAGTTATTGGGAAGATTAAAATAGGTTATGAATTTGATAACATCTACAGCAGTAACAGCTTATAATATTCATCAAAAATACTCATTTCTGATGACTTTACAGTGAAAATTTCCACTCTGGTGTCTCTGTCAGAAGCATCTTCTCTATTTCAAAAAACTAAATGTAAAGGTCAAAAGGTCAAGGATTGAAAAAAGACCCGTTAGTCATGCTCACATCTGTTGAGAATAGGAACTGATTCATAACTCTTCCTCTGTTCCTTAGTTTAGGCAACTCCTGAAATCTTATACTATCCATAAGGCCTTCCCTTTACCTGTATCCTCTAAACATGGCACTTTCTCATCATAATTCCAAATATTTCTTCCTCTCTCTTTACTGACTCAGTATTTGCTTATTTCATTTGTACACT